>NC_068388.1:3913749-4213749 GCF_023724105.1 Carassius gibelio | reverse complement strand
CTTTTCCAAACCATCAGACCTAAAATTTTCACTTGTGGGCAATAAAATGGGGGGGGGGGGATCCCATTTACTTGCACTAAAGAAGAGACCTGATACATTGCGAGAGACCAGAATATCAAAGAGACACACAGTAGTTACATTGGTGCCATGACCCGGATGGGAGTGAGGTTTAGGAGGGTGAGTGTAACGGAGACCAGCTGGTAAGAGCTACACAGGCAAATCACACTCCCCTAATCTCAAGGGGTGCACTTGCAACTAACATTAGAGGCTGCAGTCTTTAGTATCCCTGTTAGTGTGCCCGCCTCCCACGCCAGCAGCCCAGGTTCGCATCCCGTTCAGAGCAGGGTGGTTAGGACAGGCAGGGTTACACATAGAGTGGTGAGCTCTTTTGACTGAGGTCAGTAAGTAATAACCAGAAGACCACATAAAAATCCTAGCACGCACCCAGAACATCCTAGCATATTGTTTTCTTTTTGTGTTTTTAAATGTAGTTCATCTTGTAATTGTGTAATTTTAGAATGTGTGTAAGTGTCTAAATACGGTACCTTTAAATTCATTCAGTTCTCCCAGCAGGGTCTCTCTCTCTCTCACACACACACACACACACACACTGATACACCTCAATTGATTTCAAATTACAGTTACTTTTAGGTCTTTTTTTTACCATTTTACTGAGCAAAATATAATACTTTTATTTTTATTTTTAATATATGACCCAAGAGCATGATTTATAAAGCCATCTACAGTAGGACAGACCATGACCAGATTTCTGGATTTAAAAATCCAGAAAAAAAGTGTATTTCTAATTCAGATGTCAATATATCATTAACATTTCAAGTGTATGATAAAAAAATAAAATAAAATAAGAAGTTCTTTACAAATAGTTTATCCATTTGAGGTCATCTCAGCATGTCCCCAATGGCTTCTCAGCTAGTGTGCAGTGTGTTGCTGTGTGTTGAGGGTTGTAGGTTCCTGGTCCGTTGCTTATATCTCAGCTTCTTACACATGAGCTTTGTTCCAAACCGTGCTGAGATGTTGAGTCTACTGCATACATCAGCAGCTGTCTTCTAAGGGATCAAATTTACGGAAAGGATTCTGATAAGTGTCTGACTTGGAATGTGCTACATAGACAACAGCGCTTAGATTCTGTGAATAGTGCCGTTATTACATTACATTGGGTAATATTACAAATAATATATAAGTGTAGCTCACTAGCTTTTGGAACAAAGCTATTACACTGGGGAAAAAGGTGCGAAGACTGTTTTCAGTCAGAAATATCTAGTAAATCTCACAATGCAAAAGTAACATACTGAATTAAATGTGAAATTTTTAAATAGAACAACTAAAATACCATTTTCTTGTAAAAAAAAATAAAATACCCCAGTTACAACTTTTGGGAAATCATTTTTGATAGTGTATGTGAAACACTGAATATTGAGATAAGCATATCTGTGTCGCACACACACATACTGTACATGCATATTTTCTCCAGTACACGGAGACTTATACATTTTCTTGAGTTAATGTTTTGGTCTAGAAGATAAGTTTTAAAATGTATCATTTTTTCTTTCTGCGAGGCTAAAAACAGTCAATGGGGTTAAATTGTCTTTCGTATCACTGTCACTCTGTTAAAATATGTCAGACCCAGTCAGGTTGTCAAAAGGATTGTCAAAAACATACTGAGAAGTGTTTGAATCTGTAACATTTTTTTTCCTGAACTTTTGATAGAGAGTTCAAGAAAACAGCATTTATTTAAAACATAATTATTTTGTAACAGTATTTATGCTTTTTGCTTTTGATCAACTTAATGCATCCTTGCTGAATAAAAGCATTAATTTCTTAGAAGACACCATACTGTTAAATGGTAATGGGTTCGAACACTCGGAACACTCATACTGATCAAATGTATATCCTGAATGCACTGTAAGTCACTTTAGATTAAAAATAATAATAAAAATAAAAACTTCTGGCAAATGAATAAATGTGCATTTAGAAAATCAGGAAGGATGAAAGAGAGACAGATATCATCAGTAAGTAAGAGAGAAGTTAGTGAGATAACAGCAGGAATGTATTCCATTAAAATTAGCTTTCATGTTATTAATTTCTTTTCTGCAGGTTAAATGTGATTTCATTGTACGGTGGCTGTTTTGCATACTACTCAGAGATAGTTACCATGGGAAACACAGGATAGTCTGCATATGGATGTATATGTTTAACCATGCTTATCCTGGAAGGAAAGTTATATAACAGATCCAACTATATTTGTATCTATGTACTGCAATGTGGTTGCAAGTGTGTTTCAAGTGGTTGCTAAAGCATTTCAAGATTTTTAGGGTGCTCTGCATGGCTGCAGAAATCAAGAGAAAAGAAATGTGGTGTAAAAATAATTTTCACTCAGAAAATGACTAGTAAGTTTTACAATGAATTACAAGAAATGGCAAGTAACATTAAATCAAATGTTGTTCTTAAATATTGTTCTTATAAAACATACTACAGTGATATTTGTTACATTATAACTTTGAAAAACAATTTTTTACATTGTGGGTTCTTTGATATGGCTTTAGATAGGAATAGTGATGCTGGCATTATCAAACACCACTTATGATTATGTGCCTGGCTGCACAGCCTGAAGTGAAGTGAATGAGGTGTGTCATATGATCAGATGTGTTGATGCGTAGACAGGTTTGGCTTGGTGTGACTGTCGAGCGGGTGAAGGTGAGAGCGTGGAATCTAATGAAGGCCTGTAATCTGCTCTGATGCATTTCTGGGAGGTTAGAACTCATTCCCAGGGCTCACAGTGCCGCTGTTGGTGATTCTCTGTTATTGTGTTGCCATGCCTCCAGAGTTACCATGACAATGCATTTGATGAGATAACAGTCCTGGATTTTGACAGAGTTACACTTCTCTACACACACACACACACACACACACACACGCACACACACACACACACACACACACACACACACACACACACACACACACACACACAAAATAACATAGTGCTTGTATATACAGTGTAGTAGACAGATTGATTGTAAACTGCCCTTGAGTTTTCAAAGGGCTCATTCTAAACACAATTAGTAGTAGTAGTAGTTGAATAATAAATTTAATAATAACTTTGTTTTTAATAACTTTTTTCTGATATAATATGTGTAATGTGTAAAGTATCCTTGAGTTTTGGAAAAGCACTATATAAACAGTAATTAATATTACATTATTTTTACTTCTGCTGTTATTAATAGTAGAATAATAATATACTTTTTATTAATTAATCTGAGTGTAAAGTTTTTAAAGGATCCCTGAGTTTCGTAAATAATAATGTGCCTCATAAATAATAATAATAATTATTATTACTTTTTATGAATTAATCTGACTAATCGTAAACTATCATTAAGTTTTAGATAGGCCTTACATAAAAAGCATGTATAGTAGTATTGTTTTGTTGTTTATAAAATGCAAAATAATATTAATAATAATATAGAAAAAAAGGTTTTTATAGACCTATTTTCTGCATTAGCATACATTTTTGATTGTTTGATTGATTATTTTTTTTTCTCTCTCTCTGTTCACACAATCATTGTCACATCAGCAGAAAAGTCATTAAGTGACAGAGAAGGGTTGATTAAAAATTTTCAGCCTTTTGCCAGAGATAAAAATTTAGGAATTTCTGCACATATGTTCAGTAAGTCTGGTAACACTTTATTTTAAGGTCCAATTGTGACTATTAATAGTTGCTTATTAGCATGCATATTACTAGCATATTGGCTGTTTATTAGTACTCATAAAACACATATTAATGCTTTATTCTGCATGACCATATTCTAGATTCCTTTACCCTACTCCATAGCACAACATCTACCTTATAAACTAATTATAAGCAGCAATTTAGGAGTTTGTTTAGGGAATCCTCTTATTTAATAGTGAATATGTGTTCCCTATTCTAAAGTGTTACCATTAGTCTCCTTACATAGGAAAGCTTTTGCTGAAGTGCTGCTTACTGCTCATGTGCACCGCTGTATGTTTTTAGTGAAGGAAAGTCTCCTAGATTCATCTCTCTCAGGTCTCACCATTCATAATCCACATCTTATGACTTGGGAAAAATGGGCTGCTTGCTGTAAGAGAGACAGTCAAACACAGCAACCCCTTTCTTTCATCTCGGCACAAAACAACTGGGTCGGCTCCATGCAGGGCAGCCAGAGGCCATAGAGAGACAGAGAGATGTCTGGGAGAAAGCAGGACAAATGAAAAAAAAAAGTGTCAAGGATGGAGGGAGAGAGTGTAAGCGTGAGGTAATGGTGAAATCACATCAGCAGCTATTGTACTTCTGAACACTCTGCTCAAGCGTGGAAAGAGACCTGCCGCCCCATTGATCTAACCTATTTACTGCACTGTGTGTGTGTGTTTTAGAGTAAGTGTGGTTTGTTTGAGTCTAAGTGGACTATCGTCTTGGCTTTCTAAACCTTGTGAGTCTCCGTTGGCCAAAGCTTTTGAAATAACAGGACAGAACCCACTCAGAATAAATCACACGTCTGTTCAATTAATCATCTGATATTTGGTAGAGATTAGCAGCAAATATCAGTATAATATTAAATATTAAAATAATATAAAATATCAATTTGTTTTTTTTTTTATCTGCATATTAGACTTCTATGGCTTTAAGTGTGCTCTCATTTCAAAATCTCATACCATCTGTGGCATATGGACAGTTCATTTAATGCATAGTGCTGTTCATTTAAAATAGGAGCATATTTTACTAAAGCGTTTAGCACATTAGACTGTTGAATATGAGGGTGAGTGTGATTGGTTAAAGGCTGCAATATGCTGCAATCATTGATCATGTCACCAAATTACCACAATGAAGCTTTGAGACTCTGAAGACCTTTGTATCAAGGCTTTACAGAGAGTCATTTTTGCTTCCTAAGTATGTGATTTGCCATTGAAGTCATTGTCTGCTGACTGGTTATTTCTCCCAAGGTGACTTGATTCTCCTGTATGCTGTTGTTTTGCTCTATTCTTATGCAGGAGTGTTTGTCAGGTTACTCTTAATTTTTCTTGACAGCCTTTTTATCTCACTATGAGTTCAGTGAAGCAGTGTCTTGTTGTATGTGTGTGTGAGATTGTCTTCATTTGGCCACTGTATTGGAATAAATGGTCTAGTTTTTCATTTAGCTATCTGGAATGGATGTGACTTAGCTGTGCTTTACAAACTTTTAATCTCATTTCCGGATCCTGTCTGTATATGGCCATTCATATGACACAAACAACTGCATTAACATATCCCATTCCTGAAGAGATAATAGACTGATTCATATACAGTCTGTGTTTATGTAGTTTGTCATTTGACAGATGATTGCTGCGTATAGCCCTCAGAGATCTCTCTGTCTTTCTTTTTTTCTCTCACTCCTCTTCCTGTAAGAATGACAAATGTTTGCATTATTCTTACTCTGGACAAAGATGGCAGGGACCCGTGTAATCACCTGCGCACACATGCACTTGTTCATATGTTGATTATATATTTGTGCAGTTATTTATGAGTAAAGATTATGCATTATGTGTAAATCAGATCAGATTTTCGTGTATATTTAAATAACTTGCTGTCACTGACAGCACATTGTATTATAATCATATTTTTAATCAGATATTTATTTATATATATATATAAATATGTTTTTTATAAATTAGTTGTATAAATTTGATCATTTATAATTAGGTTTATAGTGTATTTATATTAGAATGTATAATTTTTATTCATATCATTTTTTATATATATTTTTTTATGTATTTATATGATCCATAAAGTTTGTTATATAAAATGTATATAATTTTGTATAGTGTATTATATGTAAATTAAATTAAATTAAGGTATAATATAATGTATAATTATAGGTATAATCAAGAAACACGCCTTTGCAATGTCAATTATTCATGAACTTTCAAGAAAATTGTAACATTTTTAGTAGAAACCATTAGTCGCTATTACTTGTGGAAAACCCAAAGCAATGCTAGGATGTGCTGGTTGGTTGCAAGGACATTGATAATGGTTACAGTAGAATGTTGAGGGTGGTTTCATACTCGTTCAAGTCAAAAAGTGCAAGCTTACAGACATATTTTAAATGTTTTTGGTTCAGTCTGTGTTCAAATCCCTGTAGGCAATAATAATACCAGTGCTTATATGTGTGCTTATATATCACCCTCTTTCTCTCTCCTGTGAATTTGATCTGTGCATCCTTCCTTGCCTTCAAGTCATTAAAATGCTAATGTATGCTTTAACTTCTCAGTTCTGTGGTGACAGAGTAGGACACTGAGTCAGTAGATGTAACTCTCGCTTCTCTCTCTCTCTCTCTCTCTCTCTCTCTCTCTCCCTGTCTCTCTTCTTTCTTTTGAAATGTAGTCAATTACCAATATACTGTAATGTAATTATTAATCACATTAGTCTGAGTGAAGCGACTAAAGTGTGAGCATAGCAGGCAGATTTAGACTTAGTTATGGAATTGTGAATTAAGAACTGTTGTGTTAAAAGAGCTCAGTTATTTTTTAAAGCAAGTTTTCCTGTTTGCTATCAACATCTATTGTTGTAATTTGATTTGTATAATTTATAATTTACAGTTTTTCTATTCTGTAATTTAGCATAAATTATTTGTCATTTATTTATTTATGATTTATGCAATTATATTTATTTTTATATGTATATAAATTAAATTTAAATGTATGCATTTAGCAGACACTTTTATCCAAAGAGACTTACATTGCATTCAGGCTAAAAAATGTTCCTAACATCTGTTCCCTGGGATTCAAACCCCCAACCTTGCTCTACCACTTCAGCTACAGGAACACTAGGTCAAACTTCCTTCATACTTTTTTGTTAATAATATAATGTATGATATAATAAGTTTTTCATGACCATTTTTCATCATCTCTCTCTGATCCTTTGTCTTTTGTCAGAAGTACAGCAAGTCATATGCAACATGAGGTAATAACGTTGGGTAGCATACCACATTTTACGTGTATTATTAGTTTTAACTGTATCTTTAAGTATACGTATATATCCAGCTTTCACCTTTTTACCTACTGTAAACATCACCAAAAATGTAGTATAAATGTATGCAGTTGTACATATAATATTCAGCTTTCATTCTTTTTTAGGCTGAAAGAAAGTTGAGTTTTACATTATGTTTTCATAGTACACTGAACCTGTTTATTTCAGAGCTTTAATTTATTATAATATGACTAAATACACACATGACAGCCGCAGAATGTCACATGAAGAGAGGACTGAAGAAGAGCAGACATGTACAGAGGGAATACTAGAGTGTGATACAGGAAGGAATGGAGAAAGGGGACGGAAGAAAAAGACAGAGGAAATATGCATAAGTAATCAGACCAGAGCAAGTGGGTCAATGAGTTTATTAAGAAAGGGGGGAGAGAGAGGAAGACATGTTGAATTCGATAACACTGAGAGCAAAGTGTAATTCAATAACCGCCGTAACACAATTTCTAATGTATCAAGGAAAGAAATGCGTGTGTTTGACTGTTTGTTCTTGCCAGAAAATGTTTGTAAGATTCATTATTTGTAAGATTCTCGGGGTGTGTTTGTATATGAATGTGAATGTGTGTATACGTGTGTCAGCAGATTGGACTTCTGTAGGGAAGCGACGCATTGATTTCCAAGCCCAAAGTCCAGTCACATAAATCTAGTCTGGCTTGAGACACCAGCCCTATTAGCCAGAACCTCAGACTGGATTAACAAGACTACATTATCTCACACACACACACACAAATATACAGTTGACCTTGCCTGTGCATTTAATTAAGATTGTCTGCATTTTTGCACATAAACAAACACCCACATTTTCACAGAAGGCTGATTAGAGACATGTGATCGGCTCTGAAATGCATTGCAAATATGATTAACGGCACTTAAAATGAAAAATATAGTTGT
The DNA here is from genome assembly GCF_023724105.1 of Carassius gibelio. Taxonomy (NCBI): domain Eukaryota; kingdom Metazoa; phylum Chordata; class Actinopteri; order Cypriniformes; family Cyprinidae; genus Carassius; species Carassius gibelio. The sequence continues at coordinate 4,205,807 of NC_068388.1, read as the reverse complement.
TATGATGATTAATGCCAATTTGTGTCATGTTTGTCTTTCAGAGACGAGAGAGGACCGAAACAAGAGGCTGTTCCGACATTACACTGTGGGCTCCTATGACAACTTTACCTCATATAGGTAATGTTTATACAGTATGCGTGCATGCATAAATAATTATATAGGCATTTTGGTCATCAATAGTTCAAGCTTAACCTGTGAAGTCTGTTATTAGAAGGATCGAGTCTCTACTGCCATCTATAGGATATAGATTGTGAACACACATTACGTCATGTTTTTGTTTTTTGCCACTCATATTTGCTTTTAATTTAAACACACGTTTAGTCCTCATTTCACGTTTGAATGCATGCAACATATTTCTTTTCAGTTTGTTTTAGAGTGCAAAATAAATGGTTAAGTACTCGATTCCCTTGAGAACAGAGAACTATATTAAATTCTACAGCTGAGTGTAATAAACAACAGTCAGAGCATGCTATTAAAGAAGAGGCCATGTTTTACATCATGCGCAGTGTTACAGTGTAATAGGATATGCAAAGCTATTTGTGAATAATATCTACTGTGTTTCAAGGGACGATCAAATTAGGTGATATGAATGCAGTTTATTCTGTCTCACCAATAAATATGAGGAACAAGATATGATGTCATATGCTTTAATATAATAAATAATAAAATAAATGTATTTTCTATATTTTATACATCATTTTATAATATTATTTTATCCATTTACTTTATTCAAAGTCAATACATTTTGGTATCTACTACAATTTCTCACAACATTGCACAAACAGCTTCTCGTTTCTTTCTTTTATACTACAAAAGTAGTAAAGGTTTGTATATTGTGAACTTATATTGTTGCAAAACTGCCTAAATGATTTGATTTACACCCAAGAAGTCTTTCCACTGTACAAAGTTGCAGGTCGGAGTTGTGAAAAAAAAAATCATCGTGTTTGAGTTCTATGCAGCTATAGACCTTGATCAGACTAGTGCATATTTAATTTTGAAGGTTCTACTAGTATATTAGACCGCAACACATAAGCTAGTTTTTGTTGCTGTTATTGTAATTCCATTGATTCTGCATGTGTAATATATTTAACAAGTGTTTTCGAAATTAAAGACTGATGTGGGACACAGGAGGAGATAGGATGAGTTGTGGAATAGAGTAAGAGAGAGAGAGAGAACCAGAGAGGATTAATTACTGGAGTCTCTCTGTCAAACTGATACTCCTCACTTCATACGTCTTCTCTTGCCAGGCTGCTCAACAACAGCAAACAGGCCTAGAACAGCCGCCTAAAGAACTGCACCCAGTCAAATCAGTTACCTTCTGAAATGGACTTGAAACACACAAGACAAATGGTGTTAAAATCATAAGATAAGAATAAATGACCATCACTTTACTGAAATCCTCTGTGAGATGCGTTTAAGCCAACAGTGATTAAACTGTTGGAAGTTGCAGAGATGGCGATTCAACTGTGAACTCCAAATTCATTTTAAGCTTAAAGTTTTAGGTTTAAAGTCAAATTAAGTGTAAAGTCTACTATTCAATTTAAAATGTAAATATTAGTATATGAGTATGCCAAACTGTGTTCAGGTAATATGAGAAGCCTGTATTTCCTCAGCGACCAGCACAGATCAACTCTAGGCATGATGAAGCGAATATCGTCCTCTTTAGGAAGGCCAGACAAAGTAGTTTTGTCACACACAGCATCTACACAACACGGCGGCACGGTACAGCAACAACAATACTACAACGAGAATCAAAGTTGTGCCTTCTTTCTTTGCGTGAACATTTGGGTGGCATTATGCAAATCTTCTTTTTTTAAAGAATTTTATAAAGAATATCTCTTTGGATTGGAGACTTTAGTCTTTGCAACTTTACAGATCTTATTTATGCAACAGGGGCTTGTAACACTCCAAAGAGAAATGAAAAATGTAAATCTCATCATATTACCCCTTTAAACCATAAATGTTAGCATGTGAGTATGCCAAACTGTATTCCGCTAAGTCTGTTCTTTCAGCACAAGTTAGCGAACATTGACCTAGCTCTGAAAAGCTAATGCTGTCAAATGTGTGCTGTCAACTCCATCTTCACTCTCCTCCCAAGTATTCATTACATGTGAATGTTGCTGTACAGAGGTGTATCTTCATTGACATGGGAAAAAGTGGAGCTAACATACTCATGCATGTTCCCCTCGGCTCAGGAGATCATTTTAGGGAGTCCTGTGCACTACAATAACAAGAAGTCAGCGCTACAGGAAACCTTCTTCCTGAGGTCTAATGGCCATTATACTCATTTTCACACTTGATTCTCTTATCATTAGGCACTAAATTAGCTGAACTTGGCTGTGAGGGCTTTTGTAAGTTTATAACAAATATTTGAAATGTTTAATGCTTTTATATAATTGAAATATTACATAAGGCATGAACCAACCCAGACATGTACACACACACACAAACACATATATATTGTGGTGGGAGGAGCAAACAACAGACACAGTGGGTGTGGCTTCATGCCTCAGAGAGGCTTTTATTTAACAGAAAATAAAACAAAATTATTCTTCCAAAATGGAGAATAAAGAATCCAAAGGGGAAGGAGTGTCCATAATAAACGGGGGGTGGGGGGGGTTGTCCTTGTTACCACCAATAAATGTGGTGTACTTGTTGTGGTGGGATTCGTGAAGGAGGGGCAGTGTTTAGAAAGGAGGGGTCCAGGTAAGGGGCGGAGTCCGGCGGCCGCATGCACTCCTCTCTGTGGTCCGGGGGCATGAGAGGTGGTGCCTACATTACAGTGGCTCATCTTCCTTGGCCCACAGCACTTGAGGGGATTATCAGTCCTCTCACACACCCACTGCTGTCAGGAACCTGGTGCTGGGCAATCAAAAAGATGGGGTGTCGATGATAATAAGCGGGGGCAGCCGTTCTATTACTTAATAATATATATATATATATATATATATATATATATTAGGGTTGTAACAGTACGCAAAAATCACGGTTCGGTACGTACCTCGTTTTTAAAGTCACAGTTCGGTTCATTTTCGGTACAGTAAGGGAAAGAAATGCAAACATTAAACTGCAGGTTGTTTATTACTATAAACATTTTTTAACAATTTGTTTACACTTTTTTAAAATACTTTTTAATAAAATATAAAATTAAAAAGTATAAGAAATAAAATACTGCTGCAAAGTTCTCCACTTAATAAAGTACTCTCAGTCTCAAACCAATATCATATAATAAAATATAATGTAATAATATAATTTTTAGTAGGGCCGGGACTTTAACGCGTTAATTGTGATTAATTAATTACACAAAAAATGACGCCTTAACTAACATGAATTAATTACAGAAAAAAATTCCCGCATTTTAATAATTTATTTTTGCATCGCGGAAAGTTTCTCACTGGATGAGTTTCGGCGGACCGATTATACTGGAGCACCAACTAGCGTTCGCATATCACCGCAGCACATCGAGCCTCAAGTATCACCTCAACGCAAAACATATAGCAGCTAGCGTGGACTTTACACATTATGTTGAACTATGTATTATTGTGTTGGTGCAACAGTTTATGTTGAACTCTTTATTGTTTTGGCCAAGGTTATTAAGAGTTGGACTTAGTATGTTATGGCCTCTGAAGCAACAGAGAGATGTTTTCTAATAGTCAGTGTTTCCAATGTTCTGAATGTAATTGACAGTATTGTGTTTTACTTAAAAAAAACTATTTACAGAAGGTTCCAGCACCTATAAGCTTCCTGAATTTCTGAAATGTACTATTTCTAAATTGTTTCTAAATATGCTATTGCTACACTTCAAGGCAAAAATTGCACTTGTCTGCTGGACTTGGTTGAACAAAAATAAACAATATTTTGTTGCTTAAGCTTATGTATTCAGTCATTATTCAATGGTATACTATAAATCCATGTGAAAAAAAATTACTTCTCACTGTTCTCAGGTCAAATATTTATCTGCGATTAAAATGCGATTAATTTTGATTAATTACAAAGCCTCTAATTAATTAGATACATTTTTTAATCGAGTCCCGGCCCTAGTTTTTAGACCTGCTCAGATTTCATTATTGCGTTGGCATTTATTAAGAACATAGCATTTGGTGTTGAGACCAAATAATTCAGTTTTATTCTAGTCCGTCCATAACACCTTTTTCCATGTGTCCTCAGAATCTTCAAGGAATGTTTTGGCAAAGTTCAGTCATGACTGCATGTGGCCTTTTTTTGAGGAGTGGCTTTTTTCTTGCAACCCTCCCGTACAAGACACACTTTTGGAGAATGTTTTGTGATGTTGTCACATGCACACAATGACCACTCTTTGACATAAATTCCTGCAACTGCTTCAGAGTTGCTGCAGGCTTCTTGGTCGCCTCTCTGATCAGTCTCTTCCTGGCTTTTTCATCCAGTTTTCATCCATTTTTCATCAGTCTGGAGTGATATTCTGATCCAGGGACGGTCTGTGCTGTACCAAATACATTTCAATTCTTAATAATAGACTTCCCTGTGCTTTTAGGCATTGATAAAGCCTTTGAAATGTCTTTGTATTCATCTCCACAACTTTATCTGGAGATATTTTGACAGTGCCTCAACAGCCATAGTTCATTGTTTGCTTAAGTTGCACTACCACGTACTGAAATGCTCCAGGAAATCTGTTTTCATGCTGAGCTAATCAAAATGTGCACTGCTGATCACAGATGAAAGTCAAATGGCCTTGTTGTGCCATTGAGAAGGTGATTAGCTACACCTGATTGAGTATACAAGTCAATTTTAGGAGTGGGTGATCTTTTTCCAACTCATTGATCGGGTGTTTTTTTTTTTTTTTTTATGGTATGTTGATGTTATATCTTTCACTTGGATGGTATAAGTTGCGGGTAAATACAGCTGGGTAATACAAAAACTGTGTCTATCTTAATTTCAGACTGCAAGTGTTTACTTGTACATTTATTAAATAGATAATGGGAAATGCAACCCAAATATTCCACTGTCCCAGTTTAATGCAGCTTGTTCATAAACAAAACCACAGCAAATGAAAGTTCCAGACGCCCGACCCTACACTGATGTTATCACAGCCGTGACTGCTGTTCTGTAGGACAGAGCATTTCGTTAACCCGAGGCGCTAACGACACCGAATCATCTGTAATTTATCTAATTGATTCTCCACTGCTTAATTAGATTCATCACTCCTAATGCATCAGTGATGAAGACCCTCAGGGTACGATGAAGAAAGAGAGGGAGAGAGATGAGCTTTCTTCTTATAGTTTGATGACACAGACACCAGTCGTTGCTCTGGTCTCATGTGATCACATAGACAGCTTTTAGTCATTTTGTGATAATTATTCTGCAATCAGCACACAAGCAGCTGTTCACAAGGACTTTAATATGCTCTGTTTATGAAACAGATTTTTAGATGGTATTGGGTGTTGTTATAAATGAGGTGATGTGTTTTGTGTTTTCATATATCATTCACCTGATTTAGAATTTAAATCCTTAAAACGTGAAAAAAAAAAAAATCAGATATCTGGAGTAATAAAAAGAGAAAAAACATTCATTCTAACATGTTCACGATGAATGAAATATTCAGTAGTCTGATTTCTGTTCAAGTAATGTACGCAAATTGGTGCATATTAAATTGCATAATGCCTCTTTTGCAAATACAAACGTAACATTTCAGAAAACTTGTTATACAGAACAGTTATCTTAATGCATAGCGATTAATCATCTGTGAAAAGTACAATGAAATCTGTCAATTACATTTTTTTTTTTACCCTTTTCATCTGTAGTGTGTTGCCTTAAGCATGAGAAGCCCAGTTGTTTTATTTAGAAGCGTCTGCCACGTAATGCAAATGTAGAACAGTTAATCATAGCAGTGAGGTTAGTGATGTGATATTTGTATGTCTAGAGCACTGTTTGTATGTGTGTGTTGGAGGGGGGCTGATGGTGTCTACAGGCGGGTTACTGTGGCTCACATGAGTAAGGAAGAACAGATTTGTCCCTGCTGTTCGCACTGATGATAACTATCTCAATGCATCCAGGCAGATGGACCATGTATGTGTGTTAGGGGGAAGAGACCACCATAGAAAAAGATCCTTTGTGTGTCTCTGTCTCACTTTCTTTTTTGTCAGTGCTCATCCCATCTTTTTATCATTGATGGGCTGCACTTTAAGGCATAAATGCAGGGTTAAAACTGTCCTCTTACATTTCTGGCTTTTAAAGGACGTTTTTTGTCTCTCTGCTGCATTCGGATTTGGACACGGCCCTCGTTTTTCTTTTCTTTCATTTAAAAGCATGAGAGGCTGGATATTAGCATTTGGTCCAATCTCCTAATGCAGTTAAAGAGGCTGCGCTGGAGTCAAACAGAAGGACAGGAGCTTCCACCTGAGCTTTTTCATAGCGTCCACACTCTCACAGCCACTGCTTTTAACCTGATTGGCTCATCAGCGGAGCAGGACAGGGATCAGGGAGAGTAGCTGTGTGGGGGTACGTCCCGGTGGTCCAGGCGTGAAGTGCCCGGCCGTGGTGGTCCTGATACAGGCATGGTGCTGGAATCTGACCTCACTGTCCTGCTCTCTCTTATGCTCAGTGATTACATCATCGAGGAGAAGAACGCTGTGCTCCAGAAGAAAGAGAATGAGGGATTCGGCTTCGTCTTGCGGGGAGCGAAAGGTAAGACATGACTGAGTTCATGGCCTCAGTTTGCTCTTACAGTCAGAGTTGCAGCTTCTTTCACAAAACTGGGTTACAGTACACACTGTTTTTGGGAATTGATTGGCTTGTGAAAACTGACTAATCCGAATAGAGCCAAACTTGAATGCAATTTTACTTCTATCAAGTTTAAATAGTTTTGGTTATGGATTAATATTATCCAACAGCACATCTACATTTAAAATAATGAAATAATCACATAATAGTCTAAACTCATTGCATATCAGTAGTGCAAGAGTGTGTGTGCTTTACACATGCAGTTCAGTGACGGCATAAATTTAGAGATAAGGGAATAAGTGAACTTCATTACTTACAGTGTTATTAGACAGTTTGTAAGTTGTGTGTGTGTGTGTGTGTGTGTGTGTGTGTGTTAGTGCCCAGAATCTGGGGTGGCACCATCCTGTGTAGGAGTTATGAATTACTAATGCCATCTGTTACCCACATGGTGCATTAATATCTCTTACTAATATGTGTGTCAGCAGTCTCTTTATTGCTTTCATAATTCCTATACTATGACTTCCTCAAAGATTAAGAGCAAAACACTTACAGATCTATTTAGGCATATGTTTATATTAATAGAATGGCTCATCAAGGGACCATGAAATATTTGACTGTTACTTATCCCAGCAGAATTATGCATAAGCAAGCCATTCACTGACTCCTCAACGAGTCTAAACACCAACAATGTGATATTGCATGTGTTTCTCTGTGTTTGTGTAGCGGAAACACCCATTGAAGAGTTTACACCCACACCTGCCTTTCCTGCACTCCAATACCTGGAGTCTGTGGATGTTGAGGGCGTGGCCTGGAAGGCGGGGCTTAGGACTGGTGACTTCCTCATTGAGGTATAGGATTGGTTTTATATACCATATCTTTCTGTATCTATTCATCATGTTCCACATTTTCAGCACATAAAAATGCATTAATATTTGTTGCAGCTGTGTAATGACCTTGTAGACTGAGTGTAGTATGAGATGCTGGGAATGTACCAGTGGGATGAAAAACACTTATGACTTCTCAGATTTTTTTCTCTCAGGTAAATAGTGTTAACGTGGTAAAAGTGGGACACAAGCAGGTGGTGTCACTCATCCGGCAGGGTGGGAATAACCTCTTGATGAAGGTAGTGTCAGTCACACGCAAGCCAGAGTCTGAGGAGTCAGTCAGGAAGAAGGGTAAGTTTGTTCACGTCAAACAGAACTGTTCTGTCCTAGATAATAACGCTGCTCTATGTTATGTTATATATTATTATTATTATATTTTGTTTATTTTATATTTTCCTTAATTTTAATTACATTTTTGATTTTATTTAGTTTGAAAAATAAATAATTTTATTATATATATATATATATATATATATATATATATATATATATATATATATATATATATAATAAAATGTTTAATAAAATGTTTAATAAAATGTTTTTTAAAATGTCTTTTTCGGGCAGCATTCTGTGTGTACAGATCTAATTTAAATTTTGGTTTTCAACATAGCATTTAAAAATACAAAACCATTCTTTTTTTTCATCATGGTTTAAAAACAAAAAACGAATGGGCGCAAAAGTACACGAACCGAAAATGCAAGTATTAATTTTTATTTGATTTAATTTAATTTTAATGGGTTTTCCAGCAATCAGGGTATACAGGGTATGTAACTTAGAAACAAGGTCTGCCGTTTAATACATTGCATGATTATAGTTCATATGTGGTGTTGTAGTTGAGTTATAGGGAATGTGCTGACTACTGGTTTTGTTTGTTTATTGTGGGCGGGGCTACTGCAGTCACACTGAAGAGCTCTTAAAGGCATTGGTTGCTGGGAAACCAGTCTTTGATGCTCTGTACTGTATGTGATGATCAGACTTTGAGAGATTTCTCTCATAGTCTCAAACATGAGGAAAAGAAATGCTGCAAGAATGAATCAAGAAGTGAGTGTAATGATCATAGCCGATTGTGACGGTAATGCCTGGGTTTGTCAGAGGAGAAAATGTCAGGAGCATTAACTAAATGGCAGGGTTGCTTGTCACCAGGAATTGTGATAACTAAACAGACTGAAGGGTTTTCTGTGCAGCCTTTCCACATACACACATTTGTGCGTTCCTACTGTACACCCACTCAATCGATTAGCAGCTCAGTGAGTGCCGATAGAGTTATTAGAAACTATAGAAAAACCTCAAATCCCAAAAGAAGTAATCTATTCAGTATCCATGTAAACTATCAACTCCCACACAGTATCTGAACCCTTCACTGACCTGTGTTTGCCTTTAGTGGATGATGGAACAGCATAGTAAGACAGTCGTTTAGCAGACACTTTTATGTCTTACAGAATAGATTGAATTAGGATGGTCGACTATGTTGATCCATAAAAATAATAATAATAATTCAAAGCACTTAAATAAAACAGATAAAATGTAAGTTCTTGTATTCAATATATGTTTTTTTGCAAGTCTCTGTAGAACCATCAGACATGCTGTCTTTTCAGTATCTCACTCAATGGATATGTGTAGGATGTGTTTTATTATTATTATTATTTATATATTTTAATTATTTAGTTGCTGGATTTCTCACCAAGGAATATTTATTTATTTAATGGATTTAGTATTAATAACAATAATCCACAGCTATATGCTTTAGTGTAGTTCATATATGTAAAAAAAAAAAATAGTCTTACTACTCTTAAACTGAATGCGTTTGGCAGATGCTTTCATCCAAAGCAAATTTTAAAAATCTTTTAAATTTTATTTATGTATTTACAAAGGTCATGGGTTTTTCTCCAAATAAACCATTTAACATGCTCCTGAATCATGTTTATTTATTTATATATATATATATATATATATATATATATATATATATATATATATATATATATATATATATATATATATTATTTTTTTATTAAGTTAATTTATTGCCACTGAAAATGCAAGTATTATTAACAAAGATTGAAGCTTATAAATAAGATCCACAGCTTAATATATTGCTTAAATGTGCAAAATGCATTCTATTTAATATGCATTTGTAATTACATCACATTGAAGTTATACACTTGATTTGTTCCTGCATTCCCTGGGAGTCGAACCCATGACCTCAGTGTTGCTAGCAGGTTGCTCTACAGCAGGGTTGTCTAACTCAATTCCAGGAGGGCCGGAGCCTTATATATTTATATTCAACCCTAATTAAACACACCTGATCCAACTGATCAAGTCCTGCAGGCTTATTTGAAAACTACAAGGTCTGTGTGTTGAAGCAGAACTCTAGGAATTGAGTTTGAAACCCTTGCCCTACAGCATGCAACCGAAATGAACTATCCCTGCGATCAGATGGAAGTGATGTGTTGCTTATGCCCCAAAGACAGATCCTTACCCTAAAATCTATAAGAATATTGTTCTTGACAAAATCACGGTCACCTGCAAAGTTATTGCAGGGTTATTGCATAACTCTGGGTTATGCAAACTACCACACACTACTGATGAAGTAATAATAGAGTGTCTGTTGTTAGTTTTGTGGCTATATCCTCCCCCACACACATATTCTCACAGTTGAAATGCACAAAACCCAGGCCTTGCTCCTGCCAGAGTTGCCATGGTTACTACAACGCATGTTTGAAGTAAGTATTGCATTAGTGCCTTGGTATTTCTCTCCTCGTCTCTCTCTCTCTCCAGCTCCACTCCAGTCTGAAGGTTGTTAGCTGAAGGAGTGAGGAGTTTTACACCGATGTTACTGAGACAACAGAAGTGTCTGATTTTCTGGAACTCTGATCGTTTTCTTGTTGCTTCTTGTATCACTCCTTGGAAGTTCAAAACATGCTTTGGACATAGCAGCAGGTTTCCTTTCTGACAGACAAAGGGAAACTCGCCCACCGTTTGCATTGTAAGAGGCTGAATGTGATATGAAGGGTCTTAGGAGACGAGAATTTTTTTCTACTATCGGACAGCCACCAAGAACGGAAGTTGCTTTCTGGTCGTGCAATTACACAGGAGATGTCTGATAGTCGCATGATTCTATGTTGCATGTTTGAGAGAGAAAGACGGAAGGAGAGGGTTTAATCGTGGTGCAGCTGTGTGGTACCGTGATCTTCAGATGAAGATGGTGAAGAAGCGCTGGCAACTGCTGAAGGGCAGCAGCCGTGAAGGCCCATCACCACGCCATACTATCTTCTCATCTACTCCTTGCCTTTCCTCCACAGCGCCCCTGCCTCCAAAAAGAGCGTCCAGCACCACCCTCACCCTGAGGTCCAAAAGCATGACTGCTGAGCTTGAAGAACTTGGTAAGACACCCACAAACAAACACATGCACTATGTTGTGAGGTTGAATAGTTTTTCTAAATTGTTTTAATTTTTTGTGTTGAAAGGAATAGTTCATCCAAAAATGAGAATTTGTTGAAATGTACTCCAAATGTAGGTTATTCGCGATGTAGATTAGTTTTTTTTTCAACAGAGCAGATTTGGAGAAATCTGGTTCAACAGTGGATCCTCTGCAGTGAATGGGTGCTGTCAGAATGAGAGTTCAAACATCTGATAAAAACATCACAATAATCCCAAAGTAATCCACACAATTTCAGTCCATCAATTAAAGCCTTGTGAAGGGAAAAGCTGTGTTTGTAAAAAACTGATCCATCAAGACATTGAAATTTAACTTAAGACTGTTGTTTCTGGCTAAAATACGAGTCCTATATCCATAATACTACTTTTTCCAGTTAAAAAAAAAGCCATATCTTCTGACTCAAAAAAAAGACCAAGCTTTGTTTACAAGCGAAAATTGTTCTAAACAGTTCTGAACAAATGTTGGTGTTTTTGATGTAAAAGGACAATGGGATTTTTTCACTATTATGGATTATGGACTTTTGACTGGAAGCAACAGTTTTAAGTTAAAATGACTTGATGAATTTGTTTCTTACAAACCCACAACATTTCACTTCACAAGATGTTAACTGATGGACTGGAGTGGTATGGATTACTTTTTATCAGCTGTTTGGACTCTCATTCTGATGGCACCCATTCACTGCAGAGGACCCATTGGTGAGCAAGTGATAGAATGCTAAAGTTCCAATGAAGAAACGAATGCTATAATTTACCCTATTGAAAGGCTGCACATTCTTGGATCCAGTGTGCAATTTTTAAGACTATGTGCACGTGTAGATGGACATTTTCGGGCAACAGGGTTTCCTCCAACTAGTCAGATTATCATTCGGATTATGAAATAGACGATTAGGAAAATAGATTGTTTTACACATCCACACACACTTGGATGCAACATTTAGTCTCTATCTGTCTCTCTCTGTAGTGTGTTGCTCTTTTTTGTTTATTTATTAACTACGTCATATCCCTTGTGCAGCCATTTGGGCTGTTCAAAACATCAGCTTTCTTTTCCTCTCTCACTCTATCTGTGTACTGCGTTTACTGAATTCATTACACACATTCACACAGACAGACATATTCAATATTTGCTGATGTGAGACTTTACATTTATTGTTCTGTACATTTATTTCATGCTCAGCCTCTGCAAGGAGGAGAAGAGGAGGTGAGTTATACAATGAGGTTTTTAGAATCCAACAAAATCACTGAAGTATGCAACGTGTATCCAACAATCTTCACCTTGCTCATGCTGGAATATGATTTATTTAGCTCTGTTCCAAAACCTAGTGAGCTGCCTACCTAACCGATATTTTTAGGCATTCCCAACACAATGGCAGTAAAATTATGCTCTACTTTAAAATATCTTGTTTCTGATGTCCCATGATGTTTTGAAAAAACTCAAATATTCAAATTGCTATTCTAAATTTAACATGTATTGATTAAATTATAAAAATAAAAAAGTGAATTTCTGTGCAATGTATTTTTCATGCTTTATTTAAATGTAATCTTTTCCTAGCAACATGTGCTAATGCCAAATTGGAAATCTATTGTGAGTTCCACTTCTCATGTGCTTCACACAAGGAATTCTATTTGTTACAAATGAGTCACTTACGGGGTTCTATTTCAGTTAGAATGCAATATACGAATGTATCCTGTCTATGGCACTGCTCAAGTAGACAGTAGACAGCCAGGAAGGTCTATGGGTTGGAACCGAGCTTGTCACATACAACTTTTGCATAAAATAAGGAGCAATGATGCATTGTGACATTGTGTTAAAGTCATTAACATTCCCATTTCAGGTTTCCTTTGTCTTTTTTATTTCAAAGCATGTGAACAAATGTGATCCATATTGCAAACTGAGGAGCACTATTTGTGTGGGTGTGTATAATTAACATGGTTTTATATGTGTTTCTTAACAGAAAGGCTAGATGAGATTTTGGCCTCTCAGGAGACAGTACTGAGGCCAAAGGTAGAAACAGACTACAGAGCAGCCACAGTGAAGCAACGTCCTAGCAGTCGCCGTATTACACCAGCAGAAATCAGTGTAAGATACAGTATGTCTTCACACTCAGATGATCAGAAAGTGTCCTATTTAAAGCTTCTCACAAAAACAGTAGCCAGTGGAAACACTTTGTTGAAAATTTGTCAAAATATTCCTGCTTGACCCTTTTAAACATAAAAGTTTTCTTTGTGCAGTCTCTTTTTGAGCGGCAAGGACTTGCTATCCATGGTGCTCTACACCCAGCGTTGGAAAAAGCCCACATGCAGCTGCCAAAAAGCATGACTAGAACAAAGTCCTTTGGTAATTCTTCAGGAATCTTTTACATACACTCTTCAATTATTCTCCTCGATTTTAAATAGCAGTAAAGTGCTAGGCTTTGTTCTAGTTTCTTTTATCTATCTGTCCTTTGATCCTCAAATCTGAATGCAATGAAATGCAGAACTTTGACACATAGTTACATTTGTAATGCCAAGAATAAGGGGAGATGTTAAAGGAAAGAGCAAATATCAAATCTTTAAAATATTGCATACTTGTTCATCATCAAAGCTCAGCCAAACCCAAAATACATTTTTATAGATCTATCTGTCTCTCTGTGCAGGAGCAACTGAAGAGGATCGACTGTCTGCCCTGGCAGCGGAACACAGGTTTCCACGGAGCTCCTCCATGACGGACAGCCTGAGAGACAGCCATAGTATCCCTCCACCTCCTCAAATAGCTCCCCCACCTCCCCCATCGCTTTACTATCTAGATACTGGACCCCCTCCATCGTTCTGCCCACCCCCTCCTCCTGGCCGCATTCATGACCCCAGCCGTTCCAGTTTCAAACCAGGCTCTGAACCAAGACTGCACATTTTGCCACAGACAATGTCTGCTGAGCTGTTTGAGCCGCCTCGCCATGCCTCCCACATGGATCGACAGAAAAAAGCCCGTTCCATGATCATCCTGCAGGACTCCACCCACCTTCCCGTGGAGCCTACTGACATCCCCAGGCCAGGTCCTGTTTCAACTCCACCCGAAAGGATCAAGCGGAAAGGTCGAGTCATTGATAACCCCTACGCCAATGTGGGCCAGTTCAGTGTGGGCTTATTCACGCCCCCTCCGAGCAAGCCACAGCGGAGGAAGAGCCCACTTGTAAAGCAACTGCAGGTGGAAGATGCTCAGGAGAGAGCCTCGCTAGCACTGGCATCCATCCATGCGAGAGAGCACTCTCCCTCTGGGCGCCTAGCTGCCCACCATACCAGCAGGGCTGATTTCTATCAGCAGCAGAAGCAGCTGTTGCAGGAACGCAGTAAAGCTCACGCTGAGGGACTGTTGCAAGGAAAGGGTCCTTTTGCAGCAGCCATTGCTGATGCAGTGAAAGACCGGGAACGTCGTCTGGAGGAGAGGCGGAAATCCACAGTCTTCCTATCTGTGGGCACTATGGAGGGCAGTTCGGCACCACCCACAGAAGCCCCTTCACTCACACCATCCCGTTCGGTGGATGAACGAATGCTCACACGTGAACTTGGTCAGTTGCCTCCTCCCGCCTTGGCATTGCGTCCCTCTCCTGGGGGCACCACCTTCATTCACCCACTGACAGGCAAGCCCCTGGACCCCAACTCTCCATTGGCACTTGCGCTGGCCGCAAGGGAACGGGCATTAACCTCCCAGAGTCAGTCCCCTTCAAGCAGCCCTGAGCCCAGAACTAAACATGAAGCTGCTGGAGGGATGCTGTATATGGAGACCCAGACCAAAGAGACTGAGCGGTCAGAGCGTGAGGGGGATTTTGCCTCACCTCCCTTTTCCCCTGCCACAAAACGAATTTATGAGACCTCCGCCCCCACCAGCAAAATTCAGTGGGGAAGTCCCATATCCACCAGGAAAGAGTTAGAAACAAGGACAGAAATGAAGGAAGAAAGGAAAATTGAGGACAAGAAGAGTATGATCATCAGCATCATGGACACATCCCAGCAGAAAACTGCTGGACTTATCATGGTTCATGCAACGAGTAATGGGGAGGCAGTGAGGCCCAGCCCAGAGCACAGGGTCTCCTCTCCTAAGGGGTCATTGTCAGAGAGCCCGAAACCCATGTTGGCCCAAATAAAAAGAGCTAAGTCCCCTGGTCCCGATGCTCCTTCGAGATCCACCCCACCTCCAACCACAGCTCCAACTTCCCAGCCACCTCCCAGCCCATCTTCAGATAAAACCCTGGCACAGGGTAGTTCTGAGGAGGACGTGGAACCCTATACGGTCACATTGCCACCTGCCATGCTTTCTTCCAGTGATGAGGAGACACGTGAGGAGCTCCGTAAAATCGGTGTGGTTCCTCCACCAGATGAATTTGCAAATGGCCTTCTTGGAAAGACAAATGCAACTGCAGTACCTCCTGCCTCTATGTTGGCGCAGACCACAACTTCTGCCCTGCCCTCAGCTCCACCCCCATCCCCTGCCCCTCCAGTAGCGCTTGCCACAGCAACACAGGTCCCCGCTAGCAGTGGCCCACAAGCAGCCTCAGGGAAGCTATCTGAGTCCCACCTGGGCCCAGAGTCTGCTGCTGACTCCGGGGTGGAAGAGGTAGACACTCGTAGCTCCAGTGATCACCACCTGGAGACCACGAGTACCATCTCCACTGTCTCTAGTATGTCCACACTGTCCTCGGAAAGCGGCGAGCCCACAGACACCTACACCACCTACGCAGATGGCCAGACGTTCATTCTTGATAAGCCGCCAGTGCCTCCAAAGCCAAAGCTCAAGTCCCAGCTCAGCAAGGGCCCGGTGACGTTCAGGGACCCCCTGCTTAAACAGTCATCTGATAGCGAACTGCTCTCACAGCAGCACGCGGCTGTGCTGGCTGCTGCTGCTGCGGGAGCCTCAGGCCTGGCCAGACCCCGCTACCTCTTCCATAAACGCTCCAAGTTATGGGGGGACCCCGTGGAACCCCGTGTACTTTCGGGGGCAGAGGAAGGAAAGCCCACTGTGATAAGTGAGCTCAGCTCACGGCTGCAGCAGCTGAACAAGGACACCCGCTCACTTGGGGAGGAGCCGCTCGGAGCTTCACTTGACCCCGGAAGAAAATCACCCGTGGTCGGTGCAAGGTAAGGTGTGAATCCTGGATAAGACCGAATGCAAATCAACTTTACAACCAAATCAAAACTTCCATTACAAAAAAATGAACACCTTTTCTATAGCAAAATCATAAAGAGAATACAGATATTGGCTGTTTATACTGAAAAAGTGTTATTGATTAAATGGCAGTAAGAACACTGCAATTCTTTTCCCATATCTGAATAACAATGTTTAATCGAAACTGATGGTTTGTGTTTAGTAATATGGAATAAAATTTACATAAACAATATATTAAACATCCTCATGAAAATGACATCTCAGAGAATACCAAAGAAAATCACCTGTGTCTGTGTTCACAAGATTTAAAGAGCAGTTATCTTTAACTTTTATTTAAAAGTTAATTCAGAACCTTAAAATGTCTTATTCATTTAAAAGAATTAAATGTTAATGTTTAACATGCTTTCTTCATTGAGACGATTGAAGCCCCAGAACTATCTCAACATTGGACGACCACTGGTAAGTAACGTAGAACGTCCTGAGGCTGATCTTACAGCTCTGCCATATAAGCCAAAGAGCATAGTTGAATAATAGTTTGATGAAATCGACCAGAGCTACAGAGACAGTTTGAGTTCAAATAAAAGAAGTATCAGTTGGAATAAGTAATGTTTTATATAAAAGAACAAGAGGCGATGTTTTTTCTGTCTGGATTTTTTTTAAAGCACCAGCTATATTCTATTTTGCTTATATCCTCAAATACAGCTGAAGTCCTTTATATTCCAACAGATGTGACAAGGACATGGAAGACAGTAAACCTTAGCTTTTAGCAACTAGGGTAAATCAAATGTCATTTATTTTCTATTCTTTAATATCCACTAATCCCATATTCAATCACTATTGCTGACATTGCTCTGGGTTTTATTAATCACTTCTGCAGGTTCTGTGTTCCCTTGTCCACCCTGGCAAATCAACCAAAATGTCTGTCCCTTGTGACAGTATCGTCAAGTATTCTCTGTGCATCTGTTTTGGTCATCGGTTATGTCATCTTTTTCAGTAAACATGATGTGACTTGAAAAAACATTCTTGATGACATGCAGTAGGGTAATTACATGACATGAATCTAATTTTAACCATGAAGCACTTCTTTTAGTCCCTCTGTCTTGCCATTTGGGTGTTCACAAGGTTACAGATGGCCTGAGGGCATGCAATATCTCAAGCTTTGACCTTTCACCTTCCAAACTCTTGTTACATCTGAGCTTTTTCCTTGTGACCTGCTTCTCTACAGCAGGGGTTCCCAAACTTTTCCATTCCACGACCCACCTAGACAAGTGTAATCTATTTCACTCCCCACCAAAATATTTAAGAAAAAAAATGCTTGACATTACTTTAAGCCTAATCTTACTTTTTTTTGATGACAGAAATTATTTAAGAAAAATAACCATTTTATTTTAGAGTACAACTGAAAAATGTCACTACTTGTGTCTAAGTTTTCATTTTTGTTTACAGACGTCAAAATATGAAATGTCCATAAAACTGTGAAACAGGCTCACTCCAGTGAACTGTAATCTGTACTGCTGTTTTGTTGCAGAAAATGCATTCATGATCCTTCCGTGTGTGTCTGCGAAAATGGAGCACAATCCAACACTTTTTTAGAAAAGCATAAGAAGCAAAGCAGAACTATCTAAAGCAGTTTGGAGTTAAAAATAATTGTGAAATAGGTTAAAAAAAATAATAATAACAAACAGATGTCTCGTTTAAAAAAAAAAAAAACTGGATGACAAAGTTAAGGCAGAAATCTATTTTTGCAATGGTTAAATGTTCAGCAATATCTTCAAAAGATTTCTGAACTTTGGCCAATTTTTCTCTAAATAGAGATGATACGTCAAGGAAATATTGCTAAATTGTGTACATTTTGTCAAGTGGAATTGTTTAAATCTTGTAGTGTTACAATTAACCCTGCGTTTGTGCCCTGCTCACCCTGTACTTGTGAAATGCTTTTTACAAACCGTTTCCCGAACAAAGACAGAGTTAGAAGCAGAGTTCAAATAGAGGATAGAAATGAATGAACATGGCCTACCTGAAACCGTTTTTGTAAAATTAGAATTTTCTGGTGTATGCAATCTCATGCAGAATATAGTGTATTGAAGTGAGCAATTTTTTTCTCTTTAGTATTGCGGACCGATTGAACCTTTTAATAACATTGCTCGGAGACCTTCACTGTTATTATAACTCGTGCGCGCCCGCGCTTCAAAACACGCAACGCACGCGGACTAAATTGCAATTCGAAAATCACAGATATTCCTTTTTGTAATTAATGTTGGTATACTATATCGTGCAGCCCTAGACTGAACTTTGTAAGTGTGTGTGTCATTGAAATGCAAATTTAGCTGCAGGCCAAGTGACTTTGTGTGACCCACCTTGTTCCATTCTGTGACCCACAAGTGGGTTGCGACCCACAGTTTGAAAACCCCTGCTCTACAGCACTGTGCTAGCAGTATGTATGTGGGTCCTTGTGTGACTGATTTTTTATTTTTTATTTTTTTTCATGCAACATCATATGATAGAATGTGTTTGACCCATGTTTATCACAATAATTTTGAGCTATGAGCTACTTAAAACCCATTTGTCCAACGCTCGATAAAGTTCTTTTAAAAATGGATTGTATTTAAATTAATCATACCATCTGAAAGTTGTCATTTTTCATTGGATTATCCAATATAAAACTAACATATGCATCACAGTGTCATCATTATAATAATTTACAACCCCAAATCAGAAAAAGTTGGGACAGTATGGAAAACGCAAATAAAAAAAGAAAGTAGTGATTTCTAAATTTACTTGTATTTCATTGCAGACAATATGAACACAAAATATTTCATGTTTTGTCTGGTCAACTTCATGTCATTTGTAAATATGCATCCTTTCCTGTCATTCAGACCTGCAACACATTTCAAAAAAAGTTGGGACAGGAGAAATTTAGGGCTAGTAATGAGGTAAAATGGTTAAATAATGATGTGATTTGAAACGGGTGATGTTAACAGGTGATTGTAATTATGAGCGATACAAAAGCAGCATCCAAGAAAGGTCTAATCCTTTAGGAGCAAAGATGGGCCGAGGATCGCCAGTTTGCCAACGAATACGTGAGAAAATTATTGAAATGTTTAAAAACAATGTTCCTCAAAGAAAGATGGGAAGAGATTTGGATATTTCACATTCAACAGTGCATAACATAATTAAAAGATTCAAGGAATCTGGAGGAATTTCAGTGCGTAAAGGACAAGGGCGCAAGCCTAAGATGAACAACTGTGATCTCCGATCCCTCAGGCGGCACTGCATCAAGAATCATCATTCATCTATAAGCGATATCACCACATGGTCTCAGGACTACTTTGGCAAACCTTTGTCAAGTACCACAATACGTAGTTACATCCACAAATGCCAGTTAAAACTGTACTGTGCCAAAAGGAAGCCCTATGTTAACAGTGTCCAGAAGCGCCGTCAACTTCTCTGGGCTCTGAGGCATCTGGGATGGACCATCACACAGTGGAAACGTGTACTGTGGTCAGATGAATCAGTATTTCAGTTATTTTTTGGGAGGAATGGACGCTGTGTGCTCCGGACCAAAGAAGAAAAGGATCATCCAGACTGTTACCAGCAACAAGTCCAAAAGTCCCGACCTTTCTCCAATAGAGAATTTGTGGCGCATTTTGAAGTGCAAGATGCGACTACCAAGACCCCGTACTGTTGCCCACCTTAAGACTTGTTTGCAAGAAGAATGGGACAAAATTACACCTGAAACACTTCATCACTTGGTGTCTTCAGTCCCTAAACGTCTTTTAAGGGTTGTGAAAAGGAATGGCAACATTACAAAGTAGTAAATGCTTTACTGTCCCAACTTTTATTGAAATGTGTTGCAGGTCTGAATGACAGGAAAGGATGCATATTTACAAATGACATGAAGTTGACCAGACAAAACATGAAATATTTTGTGTTCATATTGTCTGCAATGAAATACAAGTCAAAGTAAATTTAGAAATCACTACTTTCTTTTTTTATTTGCGTTTTCCATACTGTCCCAACTTTTTCTGATTTGGGGTTGTATCATTCCTCTGTGTGTTTGTTATTTTTCTGTCTCTCCATTCAAACATGCTGTCCAAGCTTACTGTGTTTGCTAAGCGTTTCATTTCTATAGTTTTTTGACACTTTCATCCTTTAATCATGCTAACACTTTGATCGCTCCTGCTTCTTCTTAGAAAAATGGTTGTACATTGTAGTTTTATGCATTTCTTTTATTTTTCATGCATATTTGTTCATTTTACTAAATTTCTGTTTCATTTGACCAGAATGGCACCTTACCCCAGACAGAGGATGTAATGAAATAAATGCTGTATTTGATTTCACATCATTATTAATAAAAGTCAGTCTTTATTGATCTTGTTTATATGTGCACGTTCCACCATTGAAAGCTGATGTCTGGGGCTAGCTGCGCTCTGGTCTGTGTTGCTATACATTTGGTTTGCATTCAATTGACATTGTTGAGGATGTGAAGTGTGTGGTGTTTGTTTTTGTTCTGTCACGGACTGATGCTAACCGACCACTCTCTCTCTCCCATTGCCCCTCACTCTCTCTCTCTCTCTCTTTTTCTCCATCTCCCTCTCTCCCTCTTTCTCTCACTCTCTCTTTGCATGCTACCCAGCTCTGTCTAGAGCTGAATCTGAGGCTAAGCCCAGAAGAGCCGGGCACCTGTGTAAGTGCGCATGAATCATCTCATCTCTCTTTATTCTTTTTTTTGTTGTTGTTTTTCTACACCCCTGAGTCGAACCTTGATCATCATCCATCCTTCCTCATCTACTGACCCACCTAATGCTAATTTGGTCAGGCCTCTCTCAACCCCAGCTTTTCCTTGTTTTTCATTGGCTGCTTAATTCTCCTCAATCATCAAGTTGCATAGACAAAAGGATTTAAACAATATAAGTATAGGACATTAGTTTTCATTTAGATTTTTCATAGATTGCTTTTACAGACATGATAGTTAATGATCAGAGCTTGCACCTATATTGCTAAATAAGTTCTGTTCTCTTTACCCAGGGTGCACCCAGAATGGATAGCCATGTAAAAACTAAATATAAGGGCACTTTCACTTAAGATTCTTTTATTATTACTGTTTCGGCAAGTCAAAATAATGAAACCTATATATTGTTATATATATATCACATGAAGTAATTTGAAGGTTGAGATGTTATGCATGTCTCCACATCTGTCTTGTGTTATTTCTCATGTGTTGCATGTTTGGTTTCGCTTTCAGTGTTCTGCTGTAGTGCTCATAAAATTGGTGTAAATTTGTCCATGTTTTATTTTCAATTCAAATTGCATTTAAACTCATGTAACACCTCACTCATTACCATTGATTGTTAACAGAATTACATCAGTTCTTCGCTTCATTGCTCACAGAGGCAAGTTCTAAGTGGAGAGCGAGTTTCTTCTGCCTAGTTACAGTTGTAGTGTGCAGAAGTTGATTAACACTTCAACTTTATACACTGCTTTTAAAACATAATAAATTAATGAATTTAGTGTCAAAAGCTGAAATTTTTATTTTTATTTAATATTGATATGCATCTGGTCAGTTGTTCTGAATTTAGTGTGTTTCTCATTAACTAAATTGCATTTATATATGCAATAATATAAATAATACATAAAACATAATCTTAAATAATTTAAATTAAATGAAGCTTTTTGTCTAATTTTCTTAAAATATCTAAAAATCCTTCAAAAAAGAAAAATTTACTTGAGAAGCAACACAACATAAAATGTCTTACAGCATTGGATATTTTAGTAACACTTTGCAATAAGGTCCCGTTAGTTTACATTGGTTAATGCATTAACTAACAATGATCAATACATTTGTTACAGTATTTATTATTTTTGTTAATGTTACGACTGTTCATTGTTAAGTCAAGGTCCATTAAATGATATTAACAGATGCAACTTTTAAATAATTAATGTATTAAATGGTGAGTGACATGAATATCTAACATTTAAAAATGATTAAGAAGTTTAGATGTTCATGTTAACAAATATAGTAAACTAATGTTCACAAATTAAATGTTATTGTGAATTGTTCCCAGTATTTTTAATTAAATTTATCTTAAAATCTGCCAGTGCAGTAAGAGAAAATACACTTTTATTCAAGATACAATGCATGAAAACATTAATATTATATGTGGTTTGCTTCACAAGTAAATTTAGGATTTTGTTTTAAATTTTCACTGGTAAAACAATCAAAAAACTAATTAAGAAGTAATTTTCACATTGTAAATAGGGTGAATTCTGATGTCATGTTGACTAAGGAGAAAAGACTTTAAATTAAATTTTAGTTGTATGACTGAACTATATCAAAATAAAAATAAAAAATCTAAGATCGATTTTATGATGTATTCTCTATCTTTGCTCCACTATTGAGGCTAAACGCATTTATTAAGCATCTCACTAACTCTAGTTTAGTGTGTTTGCCACATCTAACTCAAAGAGCATAGAGTCCTAACATAGCTGATGCTTTCTCTAAAACTGGGCGAGAAAGAGCCACTGAATTTCTGTTGTTTCGTACAAAAAAGAAAAAGTTGTCCTTCAATCTTTTATTTCTTCTGTTCCCTACTTTTAGACTCTTCAGCAGTCTGGGGGAGCTCCATACTATCTCTCAGAGAGGCTACGGCACCACCTACACCATCAGACCAGGTAGCCGCTACCCAGTGACCCGGCGGACACCCAGTCCCGGTTCCCCAGACCGCTCGGATCCTCTGGGACCCATCCGGGGCTTTGGTCTGGCCACTTCTCCCATCACACCCCCCACAATCCTTAAGTCGTCTAGCCTCAGTCTCCCTCACGAACCTAAAGAAGTGCGTTTTGTCATGAGGAGCTCCAGTGCGCGGAGTCGTTCTCCCTCGCCTGCCCCCTCCCCGGGCTTGCCCTCCCCCCTGCTCACCCTACGGCCATTCCACCAGAAGCCCCTCCACCTGTGGAACAAGTACGATGTTGGCGACTGGCTGGCCAGCATTAACCTGTCTGAACACCGGGAGCAATTCCAAGAGCATGAGATCGAGGGCTCCCATCTGCCTGCTCTGACCAAGGAGGAATACGCTGAGCTGGGCGTGACGCGCGTCGGTCATCGCATGAACATCGAGCGCGCCCTTAAACAGCTGCTGGAGAGTTGACCACGCGCCTCCCTCTACCTGTAGCTAGTCTCAACACAGTTTTCTTTTCTTTTCTTATTTAATTTGTTTGTCTTGTTTTTTGTTTTGTTTATTTTTCAATTCCTGAGCTTTACATCCGAAGTGTGTCATTTCGATGTTAAAACACTTATCCTATTACACACTTTTCGTGAAAAACGAATCACTGGGGTGGTACTAAAAGATATTAATATCTACCATTAGGTACTAATATGAACATTTTTGGTACTAATATGTAAGGAAGTGGTGTCTAAATTTGCTCTTTGAGGGCAACTTTCCTGGAGTTTAGCTCCCACCAGTTTCAACACACTTTGTTTCTAGTGATTCTTTAGACCATCATTAGCTGTTTCAGATCTGGTTAACTGGAACTAAAGATAAACTCTGCTGACAAGTCGCCCTCCAGGAGCAGGATTGGACACCCCTGCTTTAAGGTACCATTATGCTTCCTTTAGGGGTAAATAAGTGGGTTTGGAAAGAGGCGGTACATTTTGAGTCATTGCAGAAATTTTGGAAACTTTTAGGAATTTTTGGAAATTTTACGGAAAAGTTACGCTCCTTTAACCCTGGGAACCCTTATGCCCAAAGGTTTACCTTTTGAAAGGCTACTGCCCCAGTGACAGCTTTTGTACCTTTTTTTACAGGAGTGCAGTTTAATATTCCCCTTTAAACATTGCTCTGTTTATTTAAACATACCAACCAATCTGACACACCAACATTTGACCAACAGTTTAAACACAACCATTTTCACAATTTTCAATCGCCCAAGAAATTACACACTTCAGTTTGGAATAATTTCGCTATTTCCTAAATCCATCATTAGTGTAGTGAGTGTTTACTCCATGCTGTTTTTGCAGCACTATCCTAAGCCCCTCCCACACTACCACCAGCAGCCAATCACATGGGTGCTGTTTGTTTGGGAGGGGCTGTGAATTTAATGATTGAATTGGCTTTGTTCACACTGCACAAAAATCAGATTTGTTTATCTACAATTATAGCTAATTATAGCAGTTTCTAGCAAATACTGAAACTGCTCATTGATTACTATTCATTATTCAAAATTTGTGTATTTGCAAAGTAAATCTCATCCCAAATTAAGAGATACTTGAAATTCAATTAGACAGTTCACGCTTTATTTTAATTCGATTTCAAACTACCTATAGTACAAATGTGGCTTTAAACAGTTTTTTGAGTCCAAACTACAAAAATACAATAAAAATAGATTTTTTTGCTCTGTCTGAACAAAGCCTAATGAAAATAATATTAGTTTCATTAGCATGATAAACACCCTTAGTCCCAAAACCAGTTTTTCTATTTTCTTTCCACTGTGTCATTCATTCAAAAAAGGAGGGATGCTGTTGAGAAAAGGAAGTTCAGTTGCCTTTCAGAGTATTTTTTTAAGAGTGGATGAGCAGAGTGGGCGTGGCCGGATCCTCTCTGTTTACCGCCTGCCCCCTTCTGGCTGAGGGAGGTACTACACTCGGAGAATGTTTAACCAACACTAGTGGCTTTTTCATAATCAGACTCTTAACTTTGGGTTTCCAAAGGAAATATGACATTAGATAGAATATCTCAATGTATTTAAATAGCTTTGAAAATGGAGAGAGACAGCAAACAACAGAACGGACCGTTCTGTCTCTCTCCCTAGATGATTTATTCCACCAATAATTTACCAGTTTTTACCAATTATATACATATATATTTGACAGAAAAAAAGTATATAGATATATGAATATAAAATTTTTGTCATAAATATAAAACATATATATATATATATATATATATATATATATATATATATATATATATATATATATATATATATATATATATATATAAACACTCTTGAAAAAGATTTTTGGTTATCCTTTTATGATGGACTGTAGCATGAAACGTTACATCACCATACGGAATGACGGTTGACTGGTTTGTTCGATTTGCATTGTACCAACCCCTTTTTTGCTTTTGTTTGTTAAAGTTTTACTGAACCTGGTCTTCCATCTTTAATTGAACATCCCACAGTGGGCTGTCACACACACCACTTGTGTCTGTTATTCGTTTGTAGTTTTTTACATATAAATCAAAAAAAGTGTTCCCAATATAGTTACACACTTTCATGCACACAGCCAAACCAGTTTCTTATCCAAATTTGATCTAAACGAGTCTTCTTAATTTGGTAATAAGAGATTCTGAATAAGAAACTCTGCAATAAGTGTGCATGTAAACAAGTGTGTGAACAAATGTGTGTGAGGTGTGCATGATACGACCACTGTGGGACGAGAAACATCTGGAATATTGCAGCTCATCGATGGTAACGACTTGTGTTCGACATCTCATTAAGAAACTAGAAGACAGAATCTATAATTGTAAAAGTTTCCACCGTATGGCTTATATGTTAACCTACTGTAAGCACTGAAGCATTTGGCCTATTTGTTTTGGCCTTTTTGATTTCTTTTTTTTTATTTTAAAAAATGTTCTTCTCCTCATTGGTGGATTTTGTAGCTTGTGAAATATGATGCTTAGAAGAATTTTATGAATTCATTTAGAATTCATTTTATGATGACAATTAGTTGAAAGTAAATGCTGAGGACAAAAGATTGAATGAAAAAACATCAATGAAAAAGAAGCCCAGAGATCCTGCAGCTGTATATATGGACAAATTACTAAAATGTTTGCTTTTTATATCAATCACAAGCAATGTATATATGATAGTTTTCATATAAATTTTTAAAAATCAAAAAATATATAGATCTATATATGAATGTTTGGCATATATGCATAGTTAACCACCTGTAAAAAAAAAAAAAAGGTGAAGATTTTACTCTTTGTATGGAGCTTGGGGGTGATTTGCACAAAACAAGGTGCTAGCATTTCAAGCCATTCATACCCACCCGTCCCATTCAACCCTCTATTAGGGCTCAACAGATGCATATATGACCTGTTTGCATATTTAAACGAAACCTGGGATCCAAACACAGACACACATACACTAATTTCTCTCCTGTGCATCATCAGTCCTGTTTTTAATACCTAACGTATGTGTGTGTCTTAGACTGTAACAGCAGAAAGAGTTTATGCTTCACCGTTGGTCATCTCTTCTCTTGCATCTGAAATCAGGCCGCACAATAACAGCCAAGGATGACGAGACCTCAGTGCATCATCAGATGAGCATGCCAGCAACACTGTGTAGGAAAATTCCCTTTTGTAGGAGCAGCATTCAGTCGGAGTAGATGCCATATTTATCATGACATGAGCTAAGAGAAGCTGTGAGGGACTGAAGTACAGCCTGTTCACACTGCAGCTAAGAACAGGTGTCACTCCTCTTCTTAATGCTGTTCTATACAGACTGTTAAATATGGGAGTGGCATTCTAAACCTGAATTTACTAGGGATACAAAACCAATTGTGATTTCAGGCATTACAACACATTGTACAGAATGAAAAATGGATATAAATATTGGAATTTTCTAAAGATATTTTACAGTTATTAATTTATTACTGGTAAAGATTCATTTTTAATAGTCCTATATACACATATATCTATATATATATATATATATATATATATATATATATATATATATATATATATATATATATATACACACAGACACACACTAGCAAAATTTTGAAGGTAATTTTTTTATGTATTCTTTTTTTTTTAAAAAAATACATTTATAATTTTATAAAAATATATATTTTTAAATATATTCAAATATAAAAAAATTATTTTAAATTGTAAAACAAAATATATATATTACGATTTAACTATGTTTTGATCCTAAACATGCAGCTTTAGTGACAATAAAAGACTTCAAATTAATTAGTTTTTCTTTATCTGATAACTGATATCGTGTTGATAGTTGATAGTGAAATATATATATATATATATATATATATATATATATATATATATATATATATATATATATATTCCAATTGATTGACATTTAAAATATACAAATATCCAGCATAAAATAAAGTGTGACCTATGACTGAGCAGACTGTACTTTTATAACCTCATTTCTGTTCTGTAAATATGGTGTTTACTCTTTAGATTACATTTTATTCTCCCATCCTAGATGAAGACTAGTTAGTATGTATCACATTAACAGAGATCCTGCCCTCCCATCCTAAAGCAGCCGCTCTGTGTTAAACCGTCAGTCTGTCTGACTTTACAAGGGCTTGAATGAAGGTGTTTGGGGCCGTTTGGAGTCGGGCCCCAAGATAACTGTGAATTACTTACTATATCCTCGGATGCAGATGAGCCCGGAGCCTACTACACACAGATTTCTTCATTCCGTGGTAGACTTGTTAAATCCACTTAGTTTTTTTTATTGAAATCTTACAGAAACGCTCCATTTTCAGTTTAGACCTATTTAATTTTTCATCTCACTCAAAGTCATGTTCCAACCTTCAGCTCATCCAGAAGAACAAAGGCAAGCTTGCGTGTGTTTTTGTGAATGTCGTCCCACTCTGGAGACTTGGAACTGCATTTCTGAGCCGTATGTACCACAGTTTTCCTCTTCTCATCTTCTGAAAACTCGCGAGCTGAGATTTTCAGTCTATACACATCACTTTCATCTTTCATAATATTGGTGTTGCTACATTATAGTTGTTCTAGCAGGAGATGAAAGGACAACAACATGAACAAATTTGCCAAAAGATGATTATCGTTTTTTAGCTTTTCTTTGAGGTTGATTGGAACTAAACGCTGTTTGAACCAGCACTAGGGTGCCACCTCCTGGACATTGTGAGACCACACACATGTCGTGTTTCTTTTTGCTCTCTGGTTATGAGTTTATGTACATTTTTATGTTTTTCAGTGATTTCCATACGTGGCCCGATCTATTGTGTTTTTCTTGGGCACATTCATGTCTGGATTTAAGAATCTGTTCTGTTTGGCTTGAATTCCAGAAAGTCAATTAGTGACTGACTTGCACATTAGGTGGACACTCTCCCTGACCTTTGCCCTTTACTCTGTCCCAATGTAGCGCAGAAATCATTTCTGCATATTTAACCAGAATGAAAATTGCAGTTGATTTCTTTGTGATTTTACTCAACCGATGGCAGGACGAAACATGAAATAAAACACATCATTTACATGACTGCATTATGTTATAGGGTTGTCCATCTTGTTTTCTGACCAACAAAAGCACAATAAAAATAGCAAGAAATGCAGTATATACTGCTTGTAATGAGCATTGTTTTCTGGTGGGTTGGTTGCTCAGTTGAGGTTTATTTCACTCAGTATTAATGTATTTATGTATTAATGTATTACTTAACAAAGAGAGAGAAGCACTTTCTACAAAGATGTGTAAACAAATATGGTTGAAACACTGAAAAGTTATCCATTTTGTAACTGAGAGACTATAGAATGCTTAAGAAAATATTTTTCCACCTCAAATAAATGTAAAATAAAACTTCTCGTATAGTATTTCGTTTTATAGGTTTGATTAGTATTATATATAAAATCATGAGCATTAAATATATATATATATATATATAGATATAGATATAGATATACACACACACACACACACACACACATATATATATATATATATATATATATATATATATATATATATATATATATATATAAAAATCACCAGTATGGGAAACAAGGTTGCAGATTTCACTGGTTCTAGTTTTGACTTGAATGCTTATTTTTAAATGACTTTTCACATACATAAAAATACTTGATCTTACCATTTTCGTATCGTATGTACATTTTGTGTTTTTCTTGCAAGAAGATACTTTTACAATTCACAAATTTTATGGTAAGTTTCAGAAGAGTATTGGAATGGTTGATGTTTGATATTAAATCTAGCAACTTCTCATGCATAGATCATTTTCTGTTGTCAGTTATGGTCCATTCGTGGAAAGTGCTAATAATTGCTGAATGTTGTCATATGTGAGATCCTGCTTCATAATTCTTTAATATGAACACCATTCTGCTCACAGAACAAGAAAATGACTGTACATAAAAACACCTAGAGGCTTCAGAAATAAGAACATTTTTCTAAAGAGATGTAAGTTGTTTCCAGTTAATTTACACACATTCATGTTCAGTACAAAGCTGGTTCTATTTCAGTTCACCAACACAGATTTATGTTTGATATATAAAGCACTTGTGCAAAACATCACAAAACACGAACTAAATGCAATAATAGAAAAATAAAACTTCACAGTTTGTGCAATATGAATAAATGCTCTTTACAGTAATGATTATTTCTGATTTCTAAATGGGAAACTCGTGAATAAATATCTGGTTCATGTTTTACTTCAAATGTAATTTTGCATAATGAAATTGATTAAACGTTGATTTTTTGCATGATGCATTTTGGACATAGGTTGCATTTTTATGACAATCCCGCATGACAAACATCTGTCCAAACATAATTGTTGACCTAAAAAAAATCTGCACCAATTACATTCATTAGAGAACAAATACTTTAAAATGTAAATAATTTACAATCAGTAATTTAAAAAAATGTGAGGGATGGTGTGTTTTGGTTGTGCTGTAACATGATAGGAGTGTTCTTGGCATTTCTTGAGATGCACTCCTGAACTTCCCCCGTTTCACTGGACAGCATCAAACAGTTGCATGTGGAAGTGGCAATGAACGCTTTACAATTGGCTTGCATGTCCATTTGACTCTCTTTGAGATGTCCAGTGAGTGGGTCAAAGAATGAAAGCTGCACATTATCAGGTAAAGTACACACAAGTCATTCGTCCTCTTTTTAAGATAAAAGTCTGGATCTGTAACCTGAAGGTTTTGTCAGTGATCATCAGAGTAGTCACTGCTCTTTATTTGCTCTGGTTTTCACAAACACATTCATCCGCTACACTGAGTTTGCATCATGGCTGTCTCATCCATTCCTGAGAAGAGTTTGATCCTATTCTCAGATATTTTTCTAACAATCTGCTTTAATATAAAAATCAGGTTAATTGGCAAATGGGATGAACATAAAAGTTTGCGTTTTGTAAATGTATAAGGAAACATGCTTATCCTAAAACGGTATACGGTAATTGTTTCAGCTTGTACAGTATAATCAACTACCCTTGTACAAAGATCAAGTACTTTATTGATACCAGTGAGCATCACCATTTGTTACTTGAAATGTGCAAATGCTATAAAATAGTACACTTAAATCTCAGTGGCTCATAAATATTTCACTGAAAATTTCACCTGAAATCAAAAAAATGTAAATTACAAATATTTCATGTTACATTCGGCACAAAGCTTCACATTCCAGAGTTTTAAAAGTTTTAGATCTACATGCTAAATCTGCATGCTCCACAATTCGTATCAAATCAAAGTTCAGAGTGCATTGTGATTCCATCATGTCCATCATCTGTTAATGCCAGCTGTACATTCACCAAAGCATAATTTATTCCAAAATCAGACACACTTTGAGTGGTGTGAGGTAGAGTTCAGCTGTTCAGGATGGTGAGAGGACAGCCATGATCTGAAGATCTCATCAGTACAACTGCAGAAGCAGTGAAAACAGAGAATAAGAAAAGTGTGATGAGTGGTCACGCTGAGTCCAGTTTTCCCTCTTGTGTCTCTTCTTTATCATATGATTCTTCTTTACTCTCTAATTCAAAGTTCTGCAAAATAACATGAATAAAATCGATCGGTAAACTGCATCATGAAGAGTAAGCATTTACCTTCAAACAAAAACACACACACCTCTAGCTCCCTCATGACTTCATCCATGAAGTCACTGGAGTTCTTCTTGTAGGACAGAGCCATCTGAATGGCATCTTTAAACACCTGTGGAACATTTACAGGACATCAGAACCTCACAGTTCTTAAAACATTAAAACTATTTCTTTATCCATTCCTTAATTTAAAAAAAAAATAAAATAAAAAATAAAAAAAATAATTAAAAAAAACAAAAAAAAAACAATGTGTGTGTGCTATTCACTTTAATACAAAATAAAATGAACAAGAATACATTTCAAATTGCCCATATGTGATGACATATAAATGACAATGTAAAGGGAAAACAATTACTTGCGTATGAAAATTAAAATGATTTTTTATGTAAATAAATAGCAAATCCTGAACACAATTAATTTACCTAATTAAAGAGACCTTAACTGGGGAATTGTCATGAATGGAATGTCAGATGAAAACCCATTTTATATGAAAAATATTCATACACCATAGTTACAAGATGAATCCAAATTCATCACAGCAAACAATGGAGAATGTATTTAATCCACACGTCACACTTAATAAATCTGTTTTAAGAGTTCAATAGCTAATGCAGTTTTTTTTATTGCATTCTCTCCTGATATCTGTTTACTGTATCTGTCTAGGACGCTCTGCTTTGCATCCTCACCTTGACCACATTGGTCCCATCGGCAGCAGATACAAAGTAGAAAGGCAGACCTTGTTTCTTAGCGAAGTTGAAACTCTTCTGGGTGACCTTAATGTCAGCTTTTGAAGAGCAGAGAACATAAAAGGACAAAAGATAAGAGACATGCAGAGCGTAACACTGGCTAATCAAGCTCTCATCTGCAGTGTTGGGTATAGTTACTTTGGAAAGTAGTTAGTTAAGTTACAACGTTACCATCAATTAAAAGTAATCAGTTATGATACAGCGTTACCTATTCATAAAAGTAATGCGTTAGAGTACTCATGCGTTACCAAAAATTAAAAGCCGTTTGCAGCGGCTCACACATGACAGACACAGCCCCCGGCCCCTTTAAATGCACCTAGAAGTCGTGACTCCCGACAATGAATAACGTCAGTCATCCGACTAAATTAACACTGCAGAATAACAATAACAGGAAAGACAGTCAGCAATCGGCTATTCCACATGGCGTTTTATT
The DNA here is from genome assembly GCF_023724105.1 of Carassius gibelio. NCBI lineage: Eukaryota > Metazoa > Chordata > Actinopteri > Cypriniformes > Cyprinidae > Carassius > Carassius gibelio. The sequence continues at coordinate 4,173,640 of NC_068388.1, read as the reverse complement.
TATTTAGTATCACAGAACATATTATTAATCAAAATTCGCACCTAACGTTACCCAGCCCCGGTAGCCTAGGATACTGTATATTATGAGCACCACAAGATAACTCCTGATTTTTCTTTAACTTTACATAATGCAGTTATCAAAGTACAAGTATGCTTACTTGTAAACACAACCTTAAACAGGTTTGCAGATTTAAATCCATTTAGAAATGATGAACAACCAGCCAGCCAACGATCTAACAGAAATTAACAGCTGCCTGTCAAACAAAAATGATTACAAACCGAATTAAAACCTTCACTGCCACACAAGCAAATGACAAATCGCTTAATAGCCGAACTAATTATTATTAAAGTGTCACTCACAGTCACAAGCCTAAATTCGCTGTAACACAGTCCTCTTACATTTACTCCTCAAAGTATTGAATAAAACGTAGCAGAAGCAGATTTTCGAAACGTTTGTCCGACAGTCGATTTCTTTTTCGTTGACAAATTGAAAATAATGTGCGTACTTCCATAAACCAAACGCTGTCCTCTCTGCCATCTTGCCGGGAGTTCGAAAAAAAAAAACCCCACACACACAGGGTCAGGCGCAGGGCACAGACGCATCACAGCCATTGACTTTACGATCACAGAGCTTCGGCTCCGCTGATACATCCGCAGGTGGCACAGTAGACCTAGGCATACTGTCTGACAAAAAGCAGGCTGCAGTCGGGATTTTCCTTTCCTTAAAATAACGGATTACTTTTTTAAAAAAATAACGAAGTTACTGATTACTTACGCACGAAACTAACGCGTTAAGTTACACATTTCAGGAAAAAAGTAATTAGAGTACTCTAACGCGTTACTTTGTAACGCGTTACCCACAACACTGCTCATCTGTAATCTCACAAGCCAAATTTACCGTCTATCTTGTTAGCGACCACCAGACAGGGAATCTCTGGACGGTACTCCCGCAGTTCTTTGTACCAATTTGGGAGATTCTTATATGTGATTTTCCTCTGGACATCAAACACCTGGCAAAAGCAATCTTATTCATTCTGAGAGCTTTTTGAGATCTACTGTCTATAAAAAGCAGTAATTAAAAAATAATAATAATACAAAATAATAATAATGACCTACACCAATTTTTTTCCAACAATTTTAATTTCTACTTATCATTATAAGAGGAGGTGAGTGTGTGTGTTGCTGTTAAATGGCTATTATTCTAAACTACGGCAGCATATAAATAAATATTTATTTCTCTGATTCATGCAAGTAGTTTCAACTTAGTTATTATTTACTAAACATAAAAACTAAAATTAAAGCTAAGCAATTTTTTTTTAAAGCTACTACAAATTGAAATTATATCAATATATAATATAGAAATAAAAGGTCATTCAAAATATTAATAAATAGTGGTATTAATAACATTAAATAAATTATACTAAAATAAGACTGAGTGGTTTGCGTCTGTCTCTTACCATGACACAAGCATGAGCTTTATGGTAGTAAGACGGGTGCATGCTTCGAAAACGTTCCTGCCCTGCAGTATCCCAGAAATCTGTCGTGCAGATCAACAAATGCTTCAGGGCTCAGGTTAGACACAAGCATTAACGGCATTAAAAAGTCATGACTGCTTCTCTATAACATGAAAAACAAAAACACCTGGCATTTCTAAATTAAAAAGTCAATTATGCAATACAGCCAACTTTGCAATCATTGACTAAAATAAGACACTTTTGCATGCCAAGCTTACCAACCAGGACGGTTTGTCCATTGATGGTGGTGGTGTATTTGTACAGAGTCAGAGCGTATGTGGAGAGCTGCTGAGGCCGACTGACACATCATTAAGAACCTGACAACTCTGAATCAAACACTGGCACAGAGAGAGAGAGAGAGAGAGAGAGAGAGAGAGAGAGAGAGAGAGAGAGAGAGAGAGAGAGAGAGAGAGAGAGAGAGAGAGAGAGAGAGTGAGAGAGAGAGAGAGAGAGAGAGAGAGAGCAGATCTGACTGACATGAAAAAACACAAGACAAAGGATACTATCCATCCATAAGGAATCTCTCCATGAGCCTGAAAAAAAACGATCAAAGCCTTTAGAAAACAAATCGAAAACCTCTTGGCAGTAGTGAAAGAGAGCATACTTGGATTTGCCCACAGCGCTGTCTCCGAGGCAGATGATCTTGACTTGTTCATCAGCGTCATATTTGTCCAGGTCTAGATCAGAGACGCCTCCTGAGTCCATCGCGAGTCCAGCAGGGATGTAAACACTGAGCGTTTTCCCGCACCGGGATTAGATTAAGTTAGATGAAGAAAACAGCCGAAACACCGGGATTAGATTAGATGAAGAAAACAGCCGAAACACCGCTGCTTTTCTCCATTAAATCTAGAGATTGCGTTTAGTTCATCTTCACAAGCCGTAACGCGAATAATAAAGTCTATTTTCCCAAAAATACGTCGAGCGTGTCTGAATCTCGCTTTGGCTAACTGGCTAATTAGTTAGCAGATTAGCCTGATAACCCAAGCTAAATCTAAATCATTATTCACGGCAGAATATTTTATAACAATTTAGTGCAGATATGTTTAAAGCACGTCGTAAATTTGTTCGCATTCACGGCTGGATAACAGACTAGACAAACATCGTTATTTTGTGATTAAAATTTTCGGTTTGGTTCCAGAAAAATTTACTGTGGAGATGCGCGACAACAACGCGTCTCTAAGCAACGCCAGGACCCGTAAAGGTCGAGAAAGCGCCGGGCTGTCTTCGAAGGTGCCTGGCTTTTTGATTTTATAGTACTTTATTCTAATGATTGCTCTAAACGTAATACAACTAGTGTGAGTGGCAGAAAGGAAATACTGTTATTACTGATAATAATACTACTAAAAATGCAACATAAAATGTAAATGGATGATCACCCGTTCACCCCGTTCAGCTGTCACGAAGGGCACAATTATCTATATAGACCAAAATAAAAATAAAAAATTGTACCAGGCTGTAAACGTTTTTTTCTTCTGTAAAGTTTAACATGGGGAGTCTATGGGACTGACTCTCTTTTGGAGACAGCCTCTAGCGGCCAGTCGATGAATTGCAGTTATAGTCACTTCCTTGTTGGTTTCGAGAGGGAGTGGAAGGTTGCCTCTTGATCTAACGTGATTATTTTGACGTTGATAATTAATGCTGTCAAATCAATTAATCCAATCCAAAATAAAAGTCTTTGTTTACAAATTATACGTGTCTGTGTTTATATGCATGTAGCCTATATTTATTATATAAATACACACACATACATGTATAGGCTATATTTAGGAAACATTTACATGTATACATATATACATATTTATATATAATTTATATTATACATAAATATATATTACATATATTTCTTAAGTATATACATGGTGACAAAGCAATCAGCTATTGAACTCAAAACACCTGCAAAGGTTTCCTGAGCCTTCAAAATGGTCTCTCAGTTTGGTTCAGTAGGCTACACAATCATGAGGAAGACTGCTGATCTGACAGTTGTCCAGAAGACAATCAATGACATCCTTCACAAGGAGCCACAAACATGCATTGCCAAAGAAGCTGGCTGTTCACAGAGTGCTGTATCCAAGCATGTTAACAGAATGTTGGGTGGAAGGAAAACTTTGGAAGAAAAAGATGCACAACCAACCAGTTGAACCGCAGCCTTATGATGACTGTCAAGCAAAATCGATTCAAGAATCTGAGTGAACTTCACAAGTAATGGACTGAGGCTGGGGTCAAGGCATAGAGACGTGTCAAGGAATTACAGCTGTTGTATTCCTCTTGTTAAGCCACTCCAGAACCACAGAAGACGTCAGATGCATCTTACCTGGGCTAATGAGAAGAAGAAATGGGCCGTTGCCCAGTGGTCAAAAGTCCTCTTTTCCACAGTCTGTGATGATTTGGGGTGAAATGTCATCTGCTGGTGTTGGTTCATTGTGTTTTTTGAAAACCAAAAGTCACTGCATCCGTTTATCAAGAAATTTTGGAGCACTTTATGCTTCCTTCTGCTGAGCAGCTTTTTGAAAATGCTGATTTCATTTTCCAGCAGGATTTGACACCGGCCCAAAGTTGGTTAAATGACCATGGTGTTGGTGTGCTTGACTGGCCAGCAAACTCACCAGACCTGAACCTCATAGAGTATCTATGGGCTATTGTCAAGAGGAAAATGAGAAACAAGAGACCAAACAATGCAGATGAGCTAATGGCCACTGTCAAAGAAACCTGGGCTTCCACCTCAGCAGTGCCACAAACTTATCAGCTCCATGCCAATCCGAATTGAGGCAGTAATTAAAGCAAAAGTAGTCAATACCAAGTATTGAGTACATGTACAGTAAAAAAAATTTTTTTGTTGTTTTTTTTTTTTTGGTCTTATGAAGTATTCTAATTTGTTGAGATGGTTTAAACTATGTACTTCAGTCTGTATTCATTGAATTTATTTAATACAAAGGAACTTTGAACTTTAATAAATTAACTTTTCCACGACATTCAAATTTATTGAGATGCACCTGTATTATGTACGGTACAATTTGACAGCACTAAGTTTTAAACATAATTTTTCTCAATTATTATTCATTTCTGTAGATGTAAACTTTGACCTATATTTGTGCTTTCCAGGAAACGAATCCAGAAAACAATACCAAGAATGTCTTCTTTGACAAATTACCTGTCAGTAATATCAAACGCAATTATCTTCCCTACTTACTTTTGAGTGTGAGAAAGCAACAGCACATTACAGAATGTTGTCTTGGTCACATTCTTGACACGGGAATACACAGAACAGAACAGAACAGAAAAACTATAAATCTGCTTGTCAGATAGGATGATAGAAAAGGCTTTTTTTCTTCTTTCCCCCAGAGGTCAGAGAGTACATGACTAGAATAAAATAAAAAAGCTAAAAAACATAATGAATCTAGATGGTTCACACAAATTCTATACAATATGATGCATGCATTCCTCATATTAAATATTTATTTTTTTAGTTTTGATTGGTTCTGTTGTCCTCATTTGTAAGTCACTTTGGATAAAATCATCTGCTAAATGACAAAATGTAAATTAAAAATAATAATGATAATAATACATCCATTTACCACAATTTTAAGTAACAAAACTAAAATAAATTAAACTAAATTTAAATCTATTATAAAAAGCTGAAATAAAGCCAAACAAGTTGGAGTACTAAAACTGAAGATAATTTAAATTTAACTTAATTATATTAACTTAATAACATATAAATATATTAATTTAATTGATATAAAGTATATTATTTATATAAAAATAAAAATGATAAAAAAAGACTAAACTTTAACATAAAAACTGAAAATATAAACGTGTGCTTCAAAATATTAATAAATACTATAACAGAATATAAATGATACTAAAAATAACAGAGATACTGTATAAAGACATTCATATTTACTATATATATATATATATATATATATATATATATATATATATATATATATATTGTAGCTACATATTTTATGCATATATAAACTAGTTTTGGTCCATATTTCTTTGTCACCATATATATATATATATATATATATATATATATATATATTGTAGCTACATATTTTATGCATATATAAACTAGTTTTGGTCCATATTTCTTTGTCACCATATATATATATATATATATATATATATATATATATATATATATATATATATATATATATATGAGAGCGAGAGAGAGAGAGAGAGAGACTAGCACCACGTGAAATTGCACTTGGTGAATTGGTGAATAAAGAGTCTAAGTCTAATTTATTATTGAAATTAATAGGGTGTTACTGTAGAAAATATTGAATGCTATGAACAATAGATGGTCGTGCTGAAATGCTGTCTTTGCTCTTATAAGCTCCTCCCTGATTTGCAGTCGTCTGGTATGTAAACACAGCTGAGAGACACTCTTGTGCTCCAAGACAGCTGGACCAGACACAGAGAGGGAGAGCCAGAGAGACACAACTTTTTAAAACATTTAAATTGAATAGGAGGCAAAATGGCCTGTAGACTGTCCCTTACAGAGGAGGATTTCTGTTGCCCCATCTGCTGTGATATCTTCAGGGATCCCATTCTTCTACCCTGCTCTCACAGCATCTGTAACGGCTGTGTGAAAACCTTCTGGAATCGGCGAGGAAGTCAAGAGTGTCCCATCTGCAGAAGGGTGTCCTCCAACCCTAACCCACCCATAAACATCGTGCTGAGAAACATGTGTGATCTGATGAGAGAAACAACAACTCAGGAGCCTCCTGTAGAGACGGTGGAGGTCTGTAGTCTTCATGGAGAACCTCTTACTTTCTTCTGCACTGAAGATCAAGAACTAGTTTGTGGGAAATGCAGAAATGCCAAATCGCATAAGAACCACTGCATCCGTTCAACAGAGGATGCGTCACAGGAACTCAGGGTAAGAGCTCAGAGTGTCAGATAGTATGGAAACAGTTTTTAACAACAGTCAATTGTGACTTGTAGACTCTAGTCAGATTTCACTGATTGTTTGTGTCAGATTTAATGGACCAGAAATGGGTAAGATATGAAAGCTGTCTTGTCAAACAGGTCTTATCACACTAATGGCCCTTATATGACACTCATTCTCAGACTCACAAAAACAAAACATCCGTGGGAACTTTGCTGATAAGTCAAAATCATCAATCATACCACTGACACATCAGTGCATCACAGGCTGAAGTGAGCACAAAAATAAATAAACAAATGTGTGTGCTGTATAGAAATATTTGTAATATTACAAAAGCACAGAACAAAATTACTAAAACTGAACATTAAAGTTAATTTGAAATAGTAATATTTTATATGGTAATAAAAAATAACATGCGATATAAAAAATATCCCTACCCTGAAAGAGCTTAGTTTAACCTAGTAAAAATTACAATGTGCCCCAAATTAATTTGTCTCTTCTTTTTCTAACATTTGTTAGCAAACGCTCCGGCTGAAACTAAAGGCCTTTCTGGAGAAACTCAGAGTCTACGAACAAATTAAACAGTCCTGGGATGAAACAGCAGAGTATATTAAAGTGAGTACCGGGAGCATATTTCAACATTAAAACAGTTGAACTATTGTATGGATTTTGCAGCCTGAATTTGCTGATATTTTGTGCTTAGAATCAGAGCAAACAAACCGAGACTCACATTAAGGAGGCGTTTGACAAGCTGCACCAGTTTCTAGAAACTGAAGAGGCAGCCAGAACGACTGCGCTGAAGAAAGAAGAGGAGCAGAAGAGTGAGATAATTAAGAAGAAGACTGAGGAGATTCGATCAGGGATGTTATCTATCTCACACATTATTGAGTCCATCGAAGAACAGCTGAGAAGGAATGACTTCACATTTCTTGTGGTAAGAATCCACGAGTTTCTTGAGCAGAAAATCTGAATATTATAATGATTTCTGAAGCATCACGTGACTTGATTACCTTTTAAAATGTATAAAATTTGTAGATTTTCTAAACGCATAATATCGCTTCATCTTTGTTTTTATCTACATTATTTCTAGAACTACAAGGCTACAACTGAAAGGTAAGATTCTCACCCCCACCCCCGAAACCCAACCCCCCACTCCCCCCACCCAAACTTCTGGTGAAACCAAACTCATATCAGTATTGACTATTCAAATTTGTTTCAGAACAAAGTGTACACTGCAGGATCAGACCGGACCTTCAGGAATGCTCATCAATGTAGCAAAGCATGTGGGTAACGTAACCTTTGAAGTATCCAAGAAACTACAAGCCAGCATTCGATACAGTGAGTACTGAGTAGATAACATAATCATCTGTACTATTAGCCATTCACACAGAGATGCAGAACGTGTTTTTGTTTTGAAAAACTGCAGATGCGGAATCAGAATGTGAGATATAAACTCTGAATTATGAGAAAAAAATTGAGCACTGAAAGACATAAACTTGACCGTTAGTTACTCATTCTCACGCCACAAATCATGTTCTCAAAATAAAAATAAAAAAAAGTCAAAATTACCTTTTTTTTAATTTTATTTATTTTGTATTAATGGCCAAAAATAACTGTGAGATGTACTTTTAGAATTCAGAGTGAAAAAGTCAGAATTGTGAGATATAAATTATATAATCTTGCAAGTCGGAGAAGAAAAAGTCAGAATTGCAAAATGAACTAAATTTTAAGATATACAGTAAAGAATTCAGAGGGTAAACTGAAAAACAAAGAAACTGTGAGACGTAAACAATTCTGAGAAGGAAAATTCAGAAAATGTGACTGTTGACATTTTTTCACAGAATTGGGATTTTTTTCTGAGATTGTATCTCAGAATGTCAATTAAGGAAACAAAGAAAACTGGAGGTCAGAGTAGATGCAAATAAAAAGTCGCAATTATCTTTTCTTTTTTTTATTCCATGCTGAAAACGGGATTCCATGGTTCTAAAAATGTGGTTAAAGTTTTAAAGATTAAAGAATCATTAAATGTGTCGTGACTTTGCAGTTTACCCCAATTCCACTGCCAGCGTCTCACATTTCACAAAGCAAAATGCATTGTGTGTGAATGTCTTAAAAGTGATTATACATCTCTATCTCTTTCTCTCCAGCCCCAGTAACCTTTGACCCCAACACCGCCCATCCTTATCTGGTCGTGTCGGATGATCTGACCAGTATAACTTACTCTGATGAGCACTTCCCACAGCTTCCAGCAAACCCAGAGAGATTCGACGGCTACACAAGCATTCTAGGTTCTGAGGGTTTTAACTCGGGAACTCACTGCTGGGACATTGAGGTGGGCGACAGCACAGCCTGGGCCGTGGGAGTGATCACAGAGTCTGCATACAAACACAGACTGACCCCCTCCAAAACAGGCTTGTGGTATGTGGGCTTCTGCAACGGGAAATACGGGAAGGGCTATTCTCCCCAGATCCTCACCCTTCTACGGGTCAACCAGAGAATTCAGAGGATCAGGGTCCAACTGGACTGGGACAAGGGCAAAGTCACATTCACTGACTCGGGTCGCAATATCGGCCTGCATGTGTTTAAACACACGTTCACTGAGAGAGTGTTCCCTTACTTTTATAGTCACTGTATGCAACAGCCAATGAGGATCATGCCAATAGAGACAACTGTGGAAGCATACATTTAGAGGCAAAACTACTTTTAAACTGGTGAAGTTAAGCTGATAGGTTAACTGTGAATACAGTATCGATAATACAGCAATATAAAATCATCCTATGGAGACAATATCAAGAACAGTTCTGCAATTAAAGGTTACCATTTGACTGCAAATGTTCAATCCACCTACACTACAAAAAAAAATTAATAAAGCAGAATCATTTTTGTGTTTTGGAGTAAAGAATGCTTAAAGATTTAAGACTGCATATGTTTTTCAGAGAAACTGTATTTTATTAAGACTCAATAAATCTATTATAGCATGAAGAAAAAAAAAGTTTTGTAAAAAGACTAAAAATAGAATGTAATAATGAACTACTGCACTGTCCATGTAAATATTGTTCCTGCTTTTGTCTGCTTTGCATTGAGCAAAGCTTACATTTTCAGTTGACTGAAGAAAATAATAAAGTGACAACAATAAAGTATTTTGATTCAAAGATTTACTTTATTTCTTGATTAACACAGTAATCATCAGTGCCGTTCGTCAACATCATGCCATTCCAAAACTTTGTGAGCAGACATGCAAAAATTCAGCTTTGCCAATCACAGAAAGAAATCATATTCTAGAATATATTTAAACAGAAAACAGTTATTGTAATTATATTTTCACAGTATCACCGTTTTTCCCATATTTTTGATCAAATAAATGCAGCCTTGGTGAACATGAGAGAATTTAGATATTATTGTATAACTAGTTTGTTTTTGGGGGTTTTTTTGGGGGGGGGGGGTAACCTCCATATATGGATTGTTGTTGTTTTTTTACTTGGACTGCCATTATGAAAGAACATGGACTCGACAACGTGCAGTCAGACCAAGAACTAGTAGATTGTGTCTCTGATGTGTTAAAATGCTAGTCTAGGTAGACTTGGTTCACTTAGTTTTGGAATGGAGCTTATTTCTCATGTTGTGGCAGCAGCACAAATATGCATCTTGGAGCCTTTTTAACTGAAACACCATTAATTCAAGTTATGTTTTAGCAATATTAAGACCTGATATGAGAGACCGTAACTTGCTTAACAGAATTCACAAGGACAGAACAGACCCATTTAATCAGCCCCATCCACAATTATGGGAGCGATGTATTCGGAGTGACGAATTCCAAAGGAATAGCTGGGAGCTTTGGTTCCTGTGAAAGTAACCTGTGGAGAGAGACAAAGGGAATCATTTTAGTGGACTAATTCTCATTCATTTAATAGTAGTTTCACTAGACAGCACTGCAAAGCTAGAAACTAGAGTTCAGAAGTTTGGGGTCAGTGTTTTTTTTTTTTTTTGTCCCAATTACTCTTTGGCATCTTCTTGAACCATTGAATTGGCTGCTTGTTTTTAACTGCAACCAAAAGCAGCTGTGGCTAAATAGAACTGCTGGATTCAACAGGCATGAAGATGCTAGTGAAAAACATAAGAACCAGGGATACAAGTAATGAGAAAACTAGTGCTAAACAATTAAATATGCTTAAACTCTATCATGTGTCTGACTGCTGCTGATTGAGCAGAAATTCAGTGTGTGTGTCATACATATAAAACATGGATGTCAGTGCTGGTGGTCTTGAATTTTAAATGTACAGACCTTTTCTGGATGGTGGGCTCCAGGTCCAGGTTTCTTGGTAAAGTCTCCAGGTGTGAAGTTGCGTCCAGTGATGCTGTACTCAGGGGACTTGTGTTTGTACACACATGAATCCACCACTTGGTAGGTCCCTGGGCCTGGAGTCTGAGAAAACGAATGTCACCATCTTTGCAATGTACATACAAAGAGGTAATTGCTGTAATATTATGTGTCCACACCTTCCGTAGATCTTCATGGAAGCTGCCGATAACACTACGACTGCAGAAGGAGACGTTTGGGGCGGATGCTTTATTCACAACTCTTGGCCCCAATACTGGGGGAAGCATGTATGCAGCTGGACCTGGAGACAAGATAATGCATGAAAGGAAATGGACCTGCTCCAGTAGTGTTGCTGTGTGGATCTGTGGGAATCTACCTGGTGTTTGATCATTACGGAACAGTTTAGTCCTTGCAGACAGAGAGAACGCAGGAGCCAAGTAATAAGTGGTCTTTGTTGCATTTTCAGGGGAGTAACTTCCTGAAAGAATTACAAAAGCCAGCTTAATTTTACTCTGTTCTACCATGTACTACATTACAGCACAGCTACTTGTGTTTATGTTGTGTAAAAGACCTGGGCCAGGAGTCTGGAAGGGCTTAATATCCTTGGGTCGGCCATAGACAGAGTATGCAGGGGTTCCATCCCGACCCACCCTGGTGATGTTGGAGGGAACGAGGTAACTGGGACCTGGGGAAGAGTTGGTCTGTAAGCCACGATGACGTGTGCCGAAGCTAAATGCTGGACCTTTCTGCATCCGCGGGTCATGGTTGTTTATTCCTGTGTAGGGCACAGAATTGCCTCAAAATCACAGCAAGGCAATAATTTTTCACTTAAAAATTACATTTTGAAAAAGTTACAGGTCCTCCAAATTGAAACTTTGTCTTTTCTCTTACAGGTCTTTCCAGATTGCACAAGGAATCCAAGGAAGGAGAATATCACACAAGTAAGTAGTGATTAGCAGTCCTAGTCACTGATGAGACCAGACATGGCCCGTGTGTAGGTGATAGCCAAGGAGGATTGTGGGAGATGTAGTGTGCAGAGGTGATAGGTAAGGTGACTGGTGATCCTGACTCTGGTTGTATTTATTGTAAACTTTGTATGCATGTACCCACTAAATATTTTGTGGACCATTTTGTTCTCAGAAGTGATGTAAACCTTCTTTTTGGCGACGCAATTATTTGTTACAGTATAAAAAATAAGTACAAGAATGTTTTAGACACTGTGAAAAAATGTCAAATGTTTTCTCATAGGGTGTGGATTAGGTTATTGCATTTATTAATAGCTGTATATGAAAACAGTAGAATCTATGCAGTGTACCCATTTGTGTGTGTGTGTGTGTGTGTGTCTACCTGTTAAGCTACAGTATACTTAGGGCCAAATATCCTAGTTTCTATAGTAATATAAATGTCAAACAACAAGTGGTGACATTTTAAATTATTTCACTAGACTCACAAAGCAGTCAAATAATGTTTATATTTTTAAATCTTCTGATTTGCAAAAGTTTCTGTGAGGGTTAACGTTATGGGTACGGATCTGGTCAGGTTAGGCTATATATCATTAACCTGATATTAAAATTGGAAGTCTAAAAGATGTCTTCATTAATATAGTGAATCCAATGTGTGTGTGTGTGTGTGTACCAGTTGCCCCTGGCAGAGCATATGTTGGCCCTGGACTGTTATACATTGCAGCGATGGGGCCCCTTGGTCTGTGTGGCCTCCAAGGACCCACCCATACTTCCACAGGTGACATGATATCTGTTGGGAAAAAATTAATTATTATTAATTACAGAATTCCTAAATCTGCTTGTTAAATAATAAAAACGTAAAAAGTGTTAAAATAATAGCATGTGAATATCAGCATTTTAGCCTTTAACTTCACCACACTTACAAATAAGTAGTAAGGTAGTTTTCTTGAAGTGGTGACACGTACCAACAGGTTACCATGACACTTTTTGTTAGTGTAGGCAGCTGCAAAACACTTAATTTGCATTTAGCCTCATTTAATTTTAACTGTATTTTAATAAAATTATCATACAGATACGTAACTGTTGAGAGACATGTTTTCTGTAGCATAAAGCATAAATATAAACACCAAACGAAGGAAGCAACTTACCTTAAATGCAAGATATTAAAAAGTGCGTGAATTTAATAGACTGCCGAGTGAGTTTGAAATAAATGCTCGTTTTAAACCTACCTGGTGTAATATTATCTCTTAGAATGTTTTCAGTGCGTTGATGATTTTTAGATGCGAAACGATAAAAATGTACACTTAGATAACTGAAAACGACAAAATTACGATCCAGACGTACAATATCTGCACAAAACTATATTATTGACAAATAAAAGTACAATGAAGCAAAAATGTAGTTCGTGAAGAGCTCTTATCAAACTCTCAGCTGCTGCGACTGTGTTTGATTGTTTATAATTGTTTCTTTTGAATCTCTATGACGCCGTCGCCCGGGAGATTCTTTGATGTCCTTTTGAGTGACATTCCAGCGGCTCTACATGCAAATCCAGCGTAATCCGTGCAGTACTGTTAATTATTTGACAAATTAAGGTATAACTAAATTCAAAAAGTGAGATATTTCAAATGCTAGTTTAATACACATACTGTATTAGGTTCCTCTGTCCTAAAACCAGATTACACTACTTTAAAACACTTATAAAACATATTCAACAGTTTCAAAGTAACAACAATTAGCCTATATACTAAAAAAGTATCTAAAGTAAATCAACCAACACGTAATTAGTGAATGAATAAATAAATAAATAAACATTAAAAATTTGATTTGTAAGAAATCACAATATATTAAGTTTAGAAAAGGGAAAGAATATTTTCTTGAATAGTTTATACTATATATATTTATCTTTTTGCCATTAGATTTTTGTATTATGTCTTAGTTTTGTAAAATGTTGTTTGGAAAAATGTATGGAAAACCAATGATGAATTTCAAAATATCTTAAGTAGGCCTATATATTATTTGATGTGACACTTCCAAAGAAAATTAATAAATAAACATTTCACAAAAATATGTTTTAATTGAAACCGCAGTCCTCTTTAGCAAAAATGACTAGAACAATTCATTTTGCAGATTCCCCTTGGTTTGAGATTTTGTTAACTAATGCAAAAACATTCAGACAGTTTTACATGTGATATAATAAGCGTTTAATAATTAGAAAGAGTACTGTACACATAAAAATACAAATCAATAACTCAATCAGTCATTCAGATATACCATCAAACAATGGTTCTTTCTACAGAAATCTTTATTGGTTTCATTAGCTGAACCACTACTCCTAGCACTTTGATGGTGTTGTAGTATTTGGGTAGTGGTTGTGTAGGTACTGCTCTCTCATTGTAGCTCTGAGGACCCGTGACAAGATGTTGTTTCTCTCTATTTCCTCTGGAGGGCGCTGTTGTAATACAAAATCATGCAAAAGTGACTTTCAAATACTTCTGTTATTTTTTTAACATTCTCTTTATTTGGGAAAATTAGCACATGCACACACACACTTACTCTTGTTAAAGCTCGAATGAGTCTCTGTAGTATAGCATGTTCAAACTGAGGACACTGAACCGCCACATGACCCACACAGTCCAGCAAACAGCAGATGGTGTGCCGCTGATACTAAAACAACACCGAATTATAACCACATGAAGCTGTCAATTGATGTACAAGTTGTAAATACTGGAATATAGAAAAACTATTTAAATTCTTCTACTTCTTTGATTCTTCAAAATGCAATTTCTTTGTAATTAATAATATTAGTTATTAATATTTAGCTATTTATTAATTATATATTTTTTGTCAAATTTACTAACAAGTATGAGTGAAAATTGTTTTTTCAGTGTATAAGATGTGAAATATGTCTTGCACAAAAAAAGTGCAACAGAAATGTAAGCCATTTCTTGTGGTTTTATGCTTACAAAAATGTATTCACAAATTGTATATAATAGAGTTAAACATCAAACCATGTTTTGTAGTTTGTTCTGTCACGAGTTGAGACTTTTTTCACCTTTTGCAGTGAAATAAGGGGGTTTTGCACAGGCCAGGTTGAGGTCAGCCTCTCTATGTCTTCTTTATTCAGAACAGGATCCTGTTATGATAAAGTGCAACAGCTAAAATACTGCATACAAAACAATGACAAAAACGTAAAACTTCTTAAAAGTTTAGTTTTAAATAGTTCTTAAGCATATTATGTCGTGTTTTTCTAAATCTAGTACTTGCATCATATTGTGTCGTAACTACAATGGTGACCACTGACCTTTAGTTTTTCCAGCCAGATCCATAACAGTGTGCTCAGAACATCTGGATCTGTTTCCATGACAAGTGTAGCCCAGCCACATTCACTCAAGTTGAGCTCTTCCTGAGGAGCATTAAAACAGGGTAAAGAAAGTGAAAGTTACGTGACATTCAGCCAAGTATGGTGACCCATACTTGGAATTCATGCTCTGCATTTAACCCATCCAAAGTGCACACACACAGCAGTGAACACACACACACACACACACACACACCCGGAGCAGTGGGCAGCCATTTATGCTGCGGCCCCCGGGGAGCAGTTGGGGGTTCAGTGTCTTTTCTCAAGGACATCTCAGTCGTGGTATTGCCAGCCCAAGACTCGAACCCAAAACCTTAGGGTTAGGCATCAAACTCTCTAATCACTAAGCCACGACCTTCTCCACTAAAGTCTCTTACATTAACACAGCATTCACTGAATGAACTGGCTGAATATGGGATAAAACAAAATGATATTATATAAATTATGAATACCTGAAGACATTTTTCAAATATGTAAAAAAAAAACTGGAATAATTAAAATTAGAATACAGAATACAACAAACAAACTTCTAACAAAACAATGATGGTAAAGTCATACAGACAGAATAAGGACACTGCTAGATAAATATTATTAAATGTAAAAGCCAATATGGTTATCTGAGCAATTTTAAAGCAACAAAAAATTAATTAATAAATAAAAATGAAAAAAATAAAGAAAAAAAATACAGATTATATACCATGATTTTTAAAAATGTTTTTAAGCATTGTTCTGTGTAGACCATTATGCAGTCATATGACCAATGAAGTGAACCTTGAAACTCTTTTTCCGTCCTGAAACTAACAAGGGTGTGGATCCATGAACATATTCTACTTCTCAAAATCAAGTCAAACATGCTTTACCTGCAAAACCGCTGCTTTTCTCAATACAGTGTCTAGTGGAAGGCGCTGTTGTGCCATTGCTTCAGCGACGGCTCTTGATAAAGACGACTGAACTGATGTGTGATAATCCAGCCGCAGCTTAAAATAAAATATCAACAACATTTGCACGGACAAGAAGTAATTTAATACAAAATAAAAGTTCCCAAAACCCTTCAGGCAGTGATGTAACATGCAGAAATAATGGATATTTTATTTGATCTCACACTGACCTCGATGTTTGAGCTGTACTTTAGGTAAGCTTGAGGTTTCTTGGTTGTGCATTTGGTCTTCTTGTTCACAGTCTCATGTTGTGTGTGAGGAGTTGATGTTGGATTAGGAATGCTGGTCTCATTGCACTGGTCTGCCATTGGGGTGTGAGGAATCTTTTGGGATTCTGTTGGGATTCTTTCATCTTTTAATGGACCAATTTCTCCATTGCTTAATTTATGGTGTCCACCAGATTTAGGAGAGTAGCGTGAGAACATAAAATCCTGGGAGGAACAAAAGGATTTCATATATAAATATATATGATATTTTATAGCAGTTTTTCTGAAAACTGATTGGTTCTCACCTCAGTGATAGTGATCTTGCTGAGATCTGAGTCGCTGTAGCTTCGCTTGTTTAGAAGGACGTCTCTCTTTCTCTCCAAGAAGCCAAATGGCTCGTCCCAGGACTCGCAGGAGTAAGCTCTGCACGAGCCTCTCCTTTCCTTCAGAGCAGGCAGGTTTCTCTTCAGAAGTGTCACCTTCACTGCCTTCTTCAGAGCCAATATTTTCAGCCTCTTCTCCAGTTCTCTCTGGACCTCTGGAGGACTGGGAGCCCCCTGGGTGAGAGCGATCAGCATGCTGCAGAGGACGTGCAGGATCTTGGGCGTGTGTTTGAGGGTTCGGGCCTCATCCCCGTGCAGCAGAAGTGCCTGACGAAGGAGATACTGCCGGAGACTGAAGGAGGAACCGTGACGCATGTTCAGACATGGGTATTGGGCCAGCTGAGGGCCCACCAGCCGGGCAAAATCAAACACCAGATTGATCTGGGATCGCGTCTGGATTGAGCGAGGCCTTTTGATCCGAACATAGTGGACAGCTTCACTAGCGCTGATTCGACAGGTGTAGACCAGATAACATGCGATAAGAACACCTGCAAAGCAGGGCAGATATAAAGCACTACATTCAAATAGAATATCACTATATTTAGACTTAAAGTAATAATGCATGAGTTGCAACTTGCCTGTCCTTCCCAGTCCAGCATGGCAATGAACAGCCACCTTTCCTTCCTGAACAGAGAAGGCCAAGACCTTCACGGCATCCAGCATCCCCTCCAGAGATGACACACCAAAATCAGACATCCCAAAATTATAGAAGTAAACTGTCAGACAAAAGGGAACATGATTCAATAATTCACCAGTTCATTTATTGCTCAACATTCAGGTATATTTAAAAAATATTTTGCATGGCATGGAGAAAAAGAGCATTCATATTTGAAGGACCAATACATATAGCTTTCCATTGTGACGTGACAATATATATTAAATATGATAATATATACAAAGTATAGTTTTATTTAATATAAATTAACTTGTATTCATAAAGGATGCATTAAATTGTTCAATTGTTTTTTTATTATTAAATAAATGCTGTTTTTCATGAATCATGAAAGAAAATGTATCACAGTTTCCACAAAAATATGAAGCAGCACAACTGTTTTTAACAGTTGATGATAAAAATAAATATTTTATGAGCAGCAAATCATCATTTCTGAAGGTTCGTGTAACACCTAAGACTGGATTAAAAATGCTGAAAAATCAGCTTTGCATCACAGGAATAAATGACATTTTAAAATACAGTAAAAAAAAAAAAAAAAACATTCTGACTAACCACAGACATTTGAACAGTAGTATATTTAAAACTTGATATGGTAATGAGAATTAGGAGTGACACAATGCAAAACATCTTCAATTTCTTATATAATGTTTTAAAGTATTATTAATGTTCTTTCATTAGGTTTTTTTTCATTCTAGGGTGTAATATGAAACGGACACGTGCTTGAGAGATTTTGCAAGAGGTTCACACTATTATTAGAAGTTCATGACTTTGGCTCACTTTGGCTGTCCATAAAGATCTGAGGTGAATATGTGAATCCACTGCCAGGGTCCAGAGGAGGGCCGCAGTGAGCATGTTCCCCGGGGAGCTGCATATTAATGATGGATTTGATGTTTAACCTGAAAGCAAGTACACAAGGGTACACATACATATACGCACACTGTCAATTATTAACCAGAAACAGACACGCACACACACACACACCCTGCCCCACTGCAGAGCTCAAGTAAATATTAAATCTTTTAAACAAAGCCTGTATTAAATAACACTCACTGTTTAAACTGATCTATGATGCAGTATCTCTTGATGAGATATGTAGAAGGTCGTGCCAACGCAATGATGTCATCGGTCACCCTAAATACAAAGTGATAAACACATGCAGTGAATATATAAATGGCTATTTTGTAAGGCAAACGAAACAGGGTCTGGATCAATTCGAAAATCTCTCTATATTTTATTTGGGCCTTTCATCCACACTCGCACAATGTTTTTGACCAACAAAAACAGCTTTTTGAAGATGCTTTCCCAAGTGTGTAAACACTTTTTTCATTCTGCATTTGTGGACTGTGGAAACAGCGGCATTCGAAGATGGTTGTTGTGCCTGCTATTTGATTAATAATCATGTTGCTAAAAAAAAAAAAAAAATTGGCAATTGCGTCTTTAGACAATACATAGATCTTAGTCCCAGTAATGGCACCATATTTAATTTTTTGACAGGAATGAAAACGAAACTGAGGGAATTAAAAACTGTGCGTTCAATGGATTTTACTTTTGTTTTACAATATACCGATTACTGACGGAAATTATTTCCAAAAAACTAAAACCCCTTTAAGCTAAACTTTAAAACTAAAGTTTTGAAAATTACATGACAGTGTGCGCCATTAAAAAGACTGAAGGCTAAGCCTATTCTTCCTGGACTCATTTTTTTATCTGTATTCAATTCAAAGTGGTGTCTAACCTGATTAAGGTCTATGGAATGGTGATTGATATTTGCTAATAAAATGATCATGCCAGAAGAACATCATGAGACCTTTATCATGTCTGGAAAGTCTCTATATTATCTCACTGAGCATTACACTTTATCCATTCACAGCAAGATCATTTAAGTGTTTTCAGACATATCACTATGAGCAACTTCTGGATTAAAAATGCTAGTGTGGATGGAAAATGTAATTTTCAAATACATCAAGATTAATGTGGATGTCGCCTAAATCATTCAGACAATAAAAACACTGTAGACCTCACCAGCTAGAGAAGACCCCTTTAATGGCCTGTTGGCTCGTGCTCCAGCACGCCGGACCCTCATATTGGCAGTCTCTCCCCCCACAGGCAAAAAGACAGATGATCTTAGAGGGAATAGCCTTCACTAGACTCTCCCTGGCTTGAGAATATGATGGTCTGGGCACTGGAACCTGCGGCGTCATGGAGGACAGAAGAGAAACTAACAGCAAATGCCTGGGTCTATATGCACTAATGGCTTAACATTTAGCAGGCTGCTTTGTGGATGAGCTGTGCATTGGGAAATCAGCTGAGGAACATGGCAAAGAGATAGAAAACATGCAGTAAGTGACCAATCAAATTCCACCTACAGCCAACATGTCAAGAAATTGATCAAAATTATAGTACAGCAGTCACGCTAACGCACAATAATTAATAACTGCGCCGTCGCCATGATAGCTGACCTACATTTTAAGCCTCTTGATATATTCATGGCCCTGTACTTTTATTTTTTTATAATTAAAACTGACTTACCCATGTGGCTCCATCCAAATAAAGGGTTAAAAACTGAAATGTTTACATGTAGATTCCATAAACATGTAGAGAGAATCTAAAATGAATATGCTGCATACAGAAACATGTTCATGCCTCAAAGCTGACCCAGCAATTGGTGTCTAATCCTTATTAAGTGTCATTAACACATCAGTGGATAGATTCACGATTCATAGTAAGCCTAATTATATAACGCTGAGTCTGGCAGTCTGTACATACAATATACCTACCAAACGAAAATATCTCACGTACACGTTTTTTTTTTAAGCAAAGTTTTCTTTGGTCTTAAAGGGTTAGTTCACCCAATAATCAAAATTATGTCATTAATAACTCACCCTCATGTTGTTCCAAACCTGTGAGACCTCTGTTTATCTTTGGAACCCAGTTTAAGATATTTTAGATTAAGTCTGAGAGCTCTCAGTCCCTCCATTGAAGCTGTGTGTACGGTATACTGTCCATGTCCAGAAAGGTAAGAAAAACATCATCAAAGTAGTCCATGTGACATCAGAGGGTCATTTTTTAAAGCATCGAAAATACATTTTGGTCTAAAAATAGCAAAAACGGCTTTATTCAGTATTGTCTTCTCTTCCGTGTCTGTTGTGAGAGAGTTTAAAACAAAGCAGTTTGTCATATCCGGTTTGCGAACTAATCATTCAATGTAACCGGATCTTTTTGAACCAGTTCACCAAATCGAACTGAATCGTTTGAAACGGTTCGCATCTCCAATACGCATTAATCCACAGATGACTTGAGCAGTTAACTTTTTTAATGTGGCTGACACTCCCTCTGAGTTCAAACAAACCAATATCCCGGAGTAATGCATGCACTCAAACAGTACACTGACTGAACTGCTGTGAAGAGAGAACTGAAGATGAACACCGAATATAAAGATGAACAAGTCTTTATATTAATCGAACATCAACAACAAAGAAATTACTCAATTTAATAAAGAATAATCTTTAATTTATACAGT
Source organism: Carassius gibelio (assembly GCF_023724105.1). NCBI lineage: Eukaryota > Metazoa > Chordata > Actinopteri > Cypriniformes > Cyprinidae > Carassius > Carassius gibelio. The sequence continues at coordinate 4,152,869 of NC_068388.1, read as the reverse complement.
CCAATATGCAATGCTATTTTACATTTGATTATTTATGCTAGACCTACCTTAAAAAAAAAACACTGAAAATCAGTGTTTATTGTTTGTATCTTTGTTGTATTTATTTGTGCAGTTGGATAGAATATTCTTCTTTTTTTTATTAGAAAGTATAGTTTTCCATAAACATATATAGCACATACCGAACTGTACTGAAACCCGGGACTCATTTATTTATTTATATATATATATATATATATATATATATATATATATATATATATATATATGTATATGGTGTTCCCTATTTATGGAATTGGTGCTCTGCATTATTTATCCCGTCCAAATGCACACACACAGCAGTGAGTAGTGAACAAACACACACCTTGAGCAGAGTGCAGCCATTTTTGATTGTGTTCAGTTGACCGAAGTTGTTAATTCCAGCTGCCATCTGCTGGATTGATGCAGTAATGCAACTTACAACCTACAGTACAACTGAGACATTTTCTGATTTGTCTGTTCTTGAGAAAATTATGCTGAACATTGAATGGGTGAAAACACAAATCAATTACTATTTGTCGCTCCCCAAAAGTGGAACATCTGAATTTAAAATCTGCATTTAAGAAGCAAAATAGATTGATCACATTCAACACAATAATAAGTTCATGATTATGTTTTATTCTAAAACAATATCATACATAATATATAATACACAAACAATTTTATCATGATAATAGGGTAAAATAGATTGTATCTGTTACACATCCGTTTAGGAAAGCAAACAATTTCAACCAGAATTGGAATTCATCAATACATAAAATTTTCTTTCAGATCCAGACATAAATAATGTGAAGCTCAAGAAACGCCTGAGCAAAACATTCCACATGGCATGACGGACATAAAACACATCAGTTGATTTCAACTTTAAATTATAAATGGAAAGAACTGAATTGCATCGGAGAATATCATGTTCCCTTTAACTCTGGGGGGAGGGGGGGGGGGGCTCTAACCTAGTAATAGAAACTTAACCATTTCATGCCATGTGCTGTTGATGAGGAGAATTTCAACCAAGATCCAGAATGAAGTAAACTCATGCAGACAAGGATAATATTAAGAAGGACCACAGGACTCAATGGCACTACAGTGGTAATATAATTTAACAAACTTTACACAGCGTCTTATCTATAAGTACTGATGGAACAGGCATGGCTTTGATTCGCCAAGCATCTCCACAGATAAAGTCCAGTTCCGAAATATTACTAACCCCAGAGATTTTCCAGTGAGTTTGACAACAAATCCACAGATAAACAATGCTGATCAGACTAAAGCAAAACCAATAACCCTGTTTACTGATCAGAGGCTCCAGTGTTTTTGGCTTTGCATGAGAAACTGAAAAAGCCACAGTGAAGGAAGGTCCTTCAAAACATTTTACCTCTCACAAAATTTGATGGATTTAAAACAATAATAAGAAGAAAAGAAATTGATAGACTTGGGCAGAGAAGTATATTGTAGAAAAAGAAAGCTAAGACAGCCGCAGAGTGTTTGATGGTTTCTCCCCAGTTTCCAGCTGTTTCACACACTTAAATATTCTAAGAGGAGTCTCTAGCCTTTCCATTGGTTCATATGCACCATCTCACCTCTAATAGGCTCTCTAGCGTTTGGAGAGCTCGTTGGATAACCAATCCAGTCCTTCATAGAGTCCAGTGCCCTGTGTAGCGCAGGTCGCTTGGACATACCACTGCAAAGAAGCCCAGACAGAGAAGAGAATTGCTCTCAAGAAAAAAAAAATATTTTTTAAATGTCATGTAAACACACTGTACCAGTTCAGTTTCAGTTTTCATCACAGGAATATATGACTTTTAAAAAATGTATTCAAATAGAAAACAATAAAAAAATTTTTTTTCAATATTACTGTTTTAACTGTATGTTTGATCAAATAAAGCCTTGTGAGCATAAGAAATGTCTTTAAAAATAAAAAAATCGTAGTGCCCCCAAACTATTGACCGGTAGTGTATTCACTTTAATTAAAAGTTAATCAGACATTGTGCTGTTTAATCAGAGGCTGGCTCTGTTGAAACTAGAGAATAGGTAGTGCATGCTGGTGTTAGTGTGTACCGTTCTACTGCGTAGATTCTGCAGTCCAAGTTTGTCTGTGAGTTCACTGACGGCCATGGCGTTAGGCAGATCCTGTTTGTTAGCGAAAACCAGCACTACGGCGTCCCTCAGTTCATCTTCCTGCAACTGCACAAACACACAGGAAAAGACACAGATGAAGCAACTCAACCACATGAAGCGAAAAAAAAAAACACTTCCACAAATGTCCTGATTCATTGCCATTTCAAAAGATCACAAAGATATATGCTTACCATTTTAGAAAGCTCCTCTGCAGATTCGGCCACTCTCTCTCGGTCATTGCTGTCTACCACAAAGATCAGACCCTGAGGACAAAGGGAAAAACAGAAAGAGCATTAAGTATTTTCAAGGACTATAATAAATGAGCCTGAATACTCATCAAGATCTTACCTGTGTGTTCTGAAAATAGTGTCTCCAGAGAGGACGAATCTTATCCTGGCCACCCACATCCCACACAGTGAAGCAGATGTTCTTATATTCAACAGTCTCTACATTAAAACCTGCCCAAAGGAATACAGTGACAAAGTACACTGAGTGGTATAGTTCTGCTTTTTCGTGAAACACTGGCTAAATATTGTAGTGGTGTAAGACAGGACAGTCAAGCAATCACTGAAACCACATGATTGACAACAACCAGTAGAAGTTAGCATATCATAAAGGGAGACACGTACTACAAATTCTGAAAAATTCCCTGGGTGGAATATAAAATACTCATATGACACAGAACACAACACAAGACAATGACCTCAATCTACCCATGATAACTGCTTCAAGACCACAGTCCTGTCCTCTTACCTATGGTTGGAATGGTGGTCACAATTTCTCCAAGTTTGAGTTTGTACAGTATTGTGGTTTTGCCGGCAGCATCCAGCCCCACTGTAAAACAGCAAGTATTCATGATGAGAATAAACTTTCTAAAAACATAAGACAGAAACTTATACATATATATATATATATATATATATATATATATATATATATATATATACATATATATATAATAGAAAATAAATCAGAATAAAGTCAGGTATAAAAAAGTAAATATTTTGTAAAGCTGCGACCTTTTAGTCTTTATTCTTAGTTTTATTTAATTTTAAGTCTTATTCAAATAGTCTCTAATACTATATTCACTCTTACTTCAGTCAAAAAAAATTATAAAAAGTTATTTTTCTATTAGTAAACATGTATTTATGAATGTGGAATTTGTCCGAAATAATTAATAATAATTTAATAATAACTTAATTGCATTTAAGTATTTTTCTCTCTTATTTAAAACATTCAGTGAAAACAAAAAAGTACATTTTCCCATGAAGTTAAAGAGGTATTGGAAAATGAATTTGTTCGTTGACAAATTTCTATATCACACGAGTACAAAATGCTCAAAAAAACAAAAGGAGGTTTCATGACAGTTATTACGGTAATTAAGACAATAAAGTATAATAGAATATAATGAAATATAATATATGTTTCGCTCGAATTTAAATTATACTAAACGTCAGGTGGCTAATCTGTTCCTGCTCATGAACTGACGTTTAAATTGTTCCCAAATTCAAAGATATTTTAGTAGGTAAATAAACGTCCACTTGACTTAGCCGTGTCTCTGCATGGTAAAGAAAAGCATACATTGAATTAAAGCAAAGGAATCCGCTAAAGCCTTTGTATTTAATCGGTTATATTCCAGAGAATGACAGAACTGCGAAAGATGGCTAACGCCGCTAGCTTAGCTAGCATGAAGACTCAACACTCACCCATGAGAATTCTCATCTGTTTCTTCCCGAACAGCCTGCTAAAGATCGAGGATATAGTCAGGCCCATGATGAAAGACACAAATCGCCTACAACTACGGGGTTTATCCTAATGTCTGAAGATTTTCGGTGTGATGCTCGTCGAGTGTCAGGAAATCTTGTCGGCTGTGCGCTTGCGTAATGCCACGTCACGGCCGCCGTGGAAGAAATGACGCCAAGCCACTTCCGGTGAACACATTTTAGAACAGAAAGCTTGTCTAACTTCACGTGAAGAAGAAAATGAGAAAACAGAGCATAATGATACAGACAGGTTCACATACTGTTATTATAATTAATAATAATACAATAATTATAATTATTTATAAAAACATTTTTAAATTAAATTAAATATGTCAGTCAAAGGTGTGACGGTAAACGTGATCAATTAACGGATTAAAGATATGAGAAAGTACTTTGGTTCTTACGTATTACAGTTAAAAATAGTTTAAACAGTTGGCTTCTTGGCAGCCTTCCTTATTCTATTGTTGCGATTTCGTAAATGATATATCCTAGTAGTGCCAGAATAATTATTTTATTTACTAAAATGTGTTTGGAACACATGCAGAAAGTTTTAAATAAACCACCAAAATTAATCTCTAACAAGACGTGCAATATCAGAAGTTTGTGAAATGTAATATTGATCCATAAGGGTTGAACTATAGGCCAGTGCCAAAATATGTTGTTATGTTCTTGTAAATGTACAATGTCATTTATATTGTATTTATATTAAATGTTTACAATAAATAATAACTGGAAAAAAATATTGAAAAAATAATAATATAATATTGTGCCGTCTACATTACTATAGACAGTTTTCTATTTACTTTAGAATTGTATTGGAGTCTTACACACATGCTGTACAGTTCATCTGAGTCGTGCATTAATTGAGTGGCTTGATGGATTTAAAATTTGACCATTAAGTCAATTTTAATTAATGCAGTCACCTGACAAATTTTTTTCAAAGATAAATTTAAATGAATTGCTAATTACAGCATTGTAATAAAAAATGTAGATCATGTACAAATACTAGAAATCGTGAATTTAAATAATTATGAGTCATGTAAAAAAATACACATTTCATTTTTTTGTTATACCATTTATGTGATATATTTTGTTATACCACCAGACAAATGCTGCACTGCTGATTGTTGTTTGGAGAACACAAGAACGCGCTCTAATCTCAGACAACTTAATCCAGATATTTTATTCAAATCAGCAAATTAATTTAAAGAACCAAATAAGCAAGAGATCACTTATCAAGATGAGAAGATCTGGCATCTTTCAAATCATCCCAGATGTATTAAGCGAGGTACGAAGAAGGGGGCCTGGTGTCTGGTGTATTACCTTGTAGATTACGGTGATATTTTTATCAGCAGTTTGGACTCTCATTCTGACGGCACCCATTCACTGCAGAGGATCCAGGGGTGAACAAGTGATGCAATGCTGCATTTTTCCAAATCTGTTCCGACAAAAATGAAACAAACTCCCCTACAGCTAAATTTAATTTTGGGTGGAACGATTCCTTTAAGAATGGAAAATTCCGGAGGTATGTCACCAGAGTATATAAATGAAAAACCCACATACAAAGTATCGATTTAGTTTTCACCAGATCTTTATTTTCTCACAGGGGTGGACCTTGTGGCACAGTCGGAGCAAGAGTAGGGCAGTTGCCACAGTAGGGAAGTGTACAAGATCACAAAATCCTGCGAAGGAAATGAGGACCTTATTGGTTTACTGGAGCGTCCCATACAAAAATCTCACCTAATGCACCTCTACGCTGATATTAAAGGTGCCAGCATACATACATATAGCCGTTTGACATGAAAAGAGAAAAGAAACATGGAGCAGCAGATTGAAGAAACGATTCATCCTGGTCCAATCTACCATGTCCAACCCACCTCAGAAAAATAAAGCAAGGTACAATGATCTGTTCAAATGCTTTCAACTAAAACATTTACTCACATATTGTTCAGTGGAGGTATTAAACAGAGATCATTAGGCTAATCAATCACAGATGACTCCTTATTGCTGTCAATACTTCATGTACCATTTTGTTCCAAAGAATCCATTGGTGGCAGGGTCCCAGGAACAAGACTTAGGAGGTCTTGCAACAAAAGTTAATGTGTAGCTTTGTAAAACAACCCCCTCTGGAATCAAATTAACTGCTGTGAAGTGGAATGTTCATGGAGCTGCGAATCCTGCGACTCACTAGTCGAGTTAGGCAGCACTGCAACCGGGATCTCGTAGTGAGCGTCAGTGCACAACGGCTTCTTCCTGGAATTTAACTCGCTCTTAAGCTACAACTACTCCAAACTCAAACGAGAGGGTCGCCTCGACCTGGAATTCCTCCCAAACTTCCTTTCTGTTGTGCCATAATGCTCTCACAGTTAACAAGTAAACGTGCAATTAAAGCATTATCTTACAGTCATGAAAAAAAAAAAGATTCTAAGAAAAATATTTAAAAAAGAACATTAGTAAGAATACAGCATAGAAAAAGACAGATCAGATAGATTAGACATGATGCTGAACACTTGATAGCCCCTTCACACACACACACACACACTCACTCAAGTTCTTCAAAACAGAGTCTATCAACCGGCACACTCCATCTTTTTAAAGTACACACACATCTCGCCACTATCAGCAGGCTCACTAGCGTTTGGAGAGCTCGTTTGATAACCAGTCCAGTCCTTCATAGAGTCCGGTGCCTTGTGTAGCACATGTTGCTTGAACGTACCACTGTAGAAGCAGACAACACACAATTAAAATGCAGTCAATGTTTAAGCAAGTGCATGCTAGAGTCAATCGAGTTAAGTATGCGTGTACCGTTCTGCTGCGTAGGCTTTGCAGTCCAAGTTTGTCTGTGAGTTCACTGACGGCCATGGCGTTAGGCAGATCCTGTTTGTTTGCAAAAACCAGAAGCACAGCATCCCTCAGTTCATCTTCTTGCAACTGTATAAATGAAAAAAGGTTCAATAAATCAAGACAATTTACAGAGCTCAACAATAAGAATGGCAGGAAGAAAGCATGAGTTGCAGGCCACCCAACATACATTAAATAACTAGTATTTTTCTAGACATTTCCAGAATTTCTCAGTTAGTTTTATTCCAATGCAATTAACATTAACTATAGCATTTGGGACGCTAGTCACGACCAGAACACAACATGGGTGTAAAAATGTCAAGTCATGTCTTTTTTCCACCAAGTACATGAATGCAAATGTAAATACAAATGCAAAGATAATCGGGCTGATTTTGGGCCGATTTCCCCCTTTCCGACAATCCTAGCTATGTCCCAGTTATCTTGATGGTTCTACAGATTATCTCATCAGATTTTCTCTTGGTGTGAAGTGTCCGAACCTGATCGGAATAATGTCGGAGCCACCCCGATCACGAATCATTAAACGTTTAATATTTACGATCTGACATCCTGATGTGTGGGGGGAACCCTGAGGACAAACACGCACTCGCTCTGGAGATTATCACGTGAAACAAATCAATATCCAATCAGAAAGCGAGATGATGGAAGACGGAAGCATTCATGGCACAGCACAAAGTGAAACTGATGTGGACAGCAGAGATAGAGGATCTGCTTGTTGATTTGTGGCAACAGCACAACACAAATGTGTCGTGTATTTTGTGAGAAAATCATTCCAAACACTATCATTGCAATTTCTTCCTGCATATCGTCCACCATGCTTATTCTGAAATCTCGCGACATTTCCTGTGTTCACAGTCGAGACTCAGGTTGAAAATCTGTTTGTGTGTGGTGTGCTGTCTTTGTCACATCATGGCACACCACACACTATAGGAGCAAAATGGTTAAATCTAGGATTTTTTTATCCTCATGTTTGTGGTCGATCACATTTTGAAAATCTAATAAGATGTAAACAAATCTTTTGGTGTGTACCCAGCATTAGGTCACTAAAGATGACAGGTTCTTGAGCATTATACAGATTTTATGTTTTATCTAAAAATTAAACTGAATGCTTTAGACAGAGCAGTTCTTTACCATTTTAGAAAGCTCCTCTGCAGATTCGGCCACTCTCTCTCTGTCATTGCTGTCCACCACAAAGATCAGACCCTGAGGACAAAGGAATAAAAAAATATAATTAAGATGCTTCAAATGAATAATATTCACAAAAGCACTTGATTACAAAGATTACATTGCATCTCAACTAATATCTCTCTAAAGAGAGATTTCACACCAGGATTCTCAAAGGGCATGGTCCCTGTAACTGGTCTTTTATAAATTGTTGTATGAATAAATGCTTTCAGAAACAGCTAAGAGGCACTTTGGCCAGGTAAATGGCTCTAAATAAAGATCTTACCTGTGTGTTCTGAAAATAGTGTCTCCAGAGAGGACGAATCTTGTCCTGACCGCCAACATCCCACACAGTGAAGCAGATGTTCTTGTATTCAACAGTCTCTACATTAAAACCTGTCCACATGCAGCAAAAAAAAAAAAAAACATATATAATAATATCAAGTATTTTTGAATGGCTACAATGAGATTTGTGATATCATAAATATATCAGCCAGAGCAGTTCACTGGTTGATATTTGGCTGTTCAATTATCGCAATCAGATTATGACTGTCTAATTGACACTTTGGTCCATCAGTTACTATAGTTCACCAAGAAACAAAGTGCACCTGAAACAGTTTTACCATATTATCTAATGCGGCATAGAGCAACAGTTTTTTTTAAGGCGAGGCTTAGTGACAGGTATATTAAACGCACTTATGTCAGCTCCAATACCTACTGTAACACTTGTCAATGGATAAAATACACTGTATTTTCAAATATTCTGATACATTTTGAAAAAAAATAAAAGTTTATTTAAATGTCAAGAATTTCATTTTATTATATATGCTGTCAAATAAGTGATCAATGCTGTAAAAAGTCGCTGATGGATCACGTGATACTGAAAATTTAACATATATTCAAATAGAAAAGTTATTTTAAAATGGTAATATTTCACATTAATACAGTTTTGGATTAAATAAATGCACCCTTGGTTAGCAGAAGACACTTCTTTCAAAAACATAAAAAAAAAAAAAAACGTAATTATTCCAAACTTTTGTCTACCAGCTATGTTTTTTATAAATAATAAATCACACAAATGTTAGTGCTAATCATCATCAAGTGCAATTTCTCCGCAATTAAGATATAAATATGGTGGCAGTGACAGTGACAGAGATATTGGTCATCAAAATGATTGGAATCTTAAAACATATTGACATTAGTCACAAATTAAGTTATTATAAAATAATCAAGGAACAATGACAGTAATAATGGAGTAATCTCACCTATAGTAGGGATAGTGGTCACAATCTCTCCCAGTTTCAGCTTGTAAAGTATTGTGGTTTTACCTGCAGCGTCCAAGCCCACTAAAAAAATAAAACACGGAAGAAAAAAAAAGCTTTAGCTGTCAGATTCATTACAGGGTTGTGATTTATCTCTGATTTCATACAGTTATTCATACAAGCTCTATCTGAAGCTAGTAAGCTAACAATAGCCATTGCCCAAGAAATATCACATTATTTGTTGAATTTCAATCCGTAAGTTAATAAAAATCAACAATTTTCAAGTCATTTAATTTTACACTCAAATTTTAACGTTACCCCTTTTGGCTCAAAACTGAATACACATCACAGAAACACATCAGAAAGACTGTGCTTGAAACACTCACCCATCAGTATTCTCATCTGTTTCTTGCCGAAAAGTCTCCCAAAGAGCGACGAGATGGTCAGACCCATGGTGATTTAAGAGAAAAACTAAAGCCTAACAACGAGCGAAACGGTAAAGAAAATGTGAGAATGTGTTTTAATGAATATTCTGTCTCTTTGTGCTCGGTGTCTCGCGGTCGCTTGACGCGTTGCCACGTAAGAACAGAGGAGCCACCGTGGAAGTCTTGGCGTCACTTCCTGCTGTACTCGCACTCAGGGCAGTGATGTCATAATTATTCATAACTTCAGATATTTTCTAAAACGCCCACGTGTTTTTTGATCATGGTGAACTAAATTGGCTCTATTCTCAGTTCTTTTTAAAATGTAATCCCAGTGTTCACGCCGAAATCTGAGTGCACTGGACATTTTTTTGTTATCTTATTTTATGTAAAAATAAATAAATAAATAAATAAATAATAATAATCCATGAAATAAATTCCTTCCTTCCTTCCTTCCTTCATTAATTCATTAATTCATTAAATTCATTAAAATCGTTAGTACTGTTGTTGTTGTTGTTATTGTTTTAATGATCAATGTTGGTCTTCATTTTCCAACAATTATGTTGTCAACAATTAAGTTTTAAATGTTTTTAAATTATTGTCGTATTTTTATATTATTTCGAATTTATTTTATATGCTTTTTGTAGACATTACAAAAAGAATGTCTCGGTTTTATTTTCTCAGTTTAATAATAATAATGTTTAAAGTATTTGCACTGGACAGCAATGAATTCAGTCAAACTGTTGCAAATGCCTTTTTTGACCAGTAGGGGTCATTGCATTTTTGCATTTGGGTCCGAGTATTTCCAGGACATCAACACACACACACACACACGTTTGTTTTTGGGGAAAGGTGGGACATCCCATAGGCGTAATGGTTTTTATACTGTAGAAACTGTATATTCTATCACCCTTCACCAACCCTACACCTAACCCTAACCCTCACAGGAAACTTTTTTTTTTAACTTTCTCTCAAAAAAAAAAAAAACATTCTGTATTATTTATAAGCGTTTTGAAAAATGGGGACATGTCCTCATAAGTCACCCTCTCCTTGTAATATGTGTCGACTCATACCCATGTCATTATAAAGAGTTGTGTCCTGATATGTCACAAAAACGAGCACACACAGACAGACTGACACACACACACACAGACAAACAGACAGACAGACAGACAGATATATAGATAGATAGATCTTTTATGTTGTATCTCCATGGTGTCACACACCACACAACACGAATGTAAGGCTATGAAAGACATGAGAGGAGCGCAGGTGAGACGACAGACGTCACGTGACCAGAGGTTCAGCGTCCAGGTGAGGGAGCTGCTGTACACGACAGTTGAACAAACAACAACGAGCTGGGATGTAGTTCACGGCATAAATATTTTCATCATGAATTCAAGCGGTAGATTATCAGATGATGAAGAAAAGGTAATTCATCACTTCACAATTAATTATTTACCTGAAGTCAAGGCGAATATATTTTAATGTGGGAAAACAGCTTATTTGCCACTGCACTGCAGAGACTGACGATCGTCATTTTTATTATTATTAATAATAGCCTGTATATTAAACCTATTAATGTTCTTCATTTTCGCCTTGGTTGCACAGATTACGGTTTTGTCTTGGATCTACGTCTCGACTTTGAGTTTAAGGTGAGAAATACTTGACTGATTTGATTCTAGCGTTGTTTTAGGTTAAGCGCTTGCGATCTTTTGCTTCAGGACGCGCAAAGAGAAACTATTACTTGCAGCTGAAGTTATGCATTTGATTTGAGAGACAGTAACTCGCCTGACTCTCAGTGTGACTTCTGAAAAGTGAAGTAAGGATTTGGGAAATTTACATCTGACATAATAATAGGAAGACACGATCTGTTCTATTATTTAAGCACAGTCCCCTGCAGAGCCCGTAAATCTGAGCTAAATAAATATTATAATTTAATTGACATTACATTTTATTATAAAACACTGACTTAAAAAAATATATAAATTTTCAATTTACAATTGAGTCAGTATGTATGCAATTTGCATTTTCTGTAAACATTTTACAATATGTTAAATATTTCTAAAGAATTAATCCTTTTCAGTTTAACGGGAAAAGACATAGCCAGAAATCACTGCACAAAACATCATTTAAATGTTTAGATGTATTTTTATTTTTGTTCTTAATCATGCAGATTTTATGTGGCATTTTATGTTGTTTACGGCAACACCATATATCATTATATCGTGTCATGTTGTGTCTTTTAAAATCACAAAGTAGAATTCTTAACTTGTATCACATGTGTGCATGTTGTGTTAGACTTCATTACATTTATCACATTGCTGCACTCATTGTTCGCTGATTGGAATCTATCTAGGTTTATTATTTTAACCACTTTTTCTTTTTATTGCAGTCTGATAGGTAGTTTTTCTGTCGTGGTGGTTTCCGTCATAAAGAGAAAGCATCTCAATGAACAGGTGAGTCACACAGAAGAGAAAGAAACGTCCTGTTGCTGTTGTGCTTGGCATCGGTATATCTGTTTCAGTGTTCAGTATATATATATAAAACGAGTAACTAGTTAAAAAAAGGTTAAAAAAGGTTAAATGTTTAATCGATTTTAAGGATTTTTTTTTTTTTATGGTTTCAGTTTTGGTTAACTATAACCCTGATCTGTATGCAATGGGGAAATGAAATCTTGATGATGAAATCTGATTAAGCCACCACACTTTAAAAACCAGTTAACAGAACACTTTCTTTGTTTTGTTTTTTTTTACAATGCAGCCTCTAAATAGACAGGTAAAATACCTATTTAAATATTTCCAGCAGATAATCTGAATTTCTGAGTGGACAAATCGACTGAAACGAGGCAGAATTTGATGGAGCTACTACATTCCCCAGCTAAATGTAGAGTACATACATTTCCCACTATTGCTGCAAAGGTCAACAGTGATGGTCAGCAATGACTAACAGTATGCCAGAGCACTTTAGACACAAGCTGAGAATGAAAACAAAGTCCTCTGATTTCATCGATGCATACAACTCTCTTCATCAGCATCACATGCTTTAGATAACTCTTTTTCAAAGTTCACCAAAACATGTGTAAAAATATTCCATCAACAGTCTCATTAAATCAGGCCTCTTCGTTTGCAAATATGCAGTATGTTCTTCATGTTTTAATGTTTCTCTGTCATTGTTCTTGTGTTACAGGCAAAGCCTCTTCTTCAGCTGGCGCTGGCAGATTTCCTGGCATCACTTGTGTTGATGATCACCGCCTTAAGTAATTTAACCGATGAAATTTGGCCGTTCAGTAAAAAGATGTGCAACCTCGGATTGCCTTTGTCTTTGGTGAGAAACTGCTGACACATAAAGCTGTTATCTAATCAACACGATTTAGGATAACCTGCAATAAAGTCTGACAGTAAATGTTAACATCTTCAACCACTGCTGGGGATACTAACACTACATACGCACATTCAGTGTGGAAAAATAAATATCTCTAGTGTGTACGAAACTAACCCCTGTACAATGAATTTGTTGAATAATTGCCGTTAAGCAACAACTTCCTTGAGCAGCTAAGAAATATTTCTGTAACAGTGAGATGTTGGTGTAGAGTTACAGACTAGATGTACTTTGTGTGCTTTGCAGATTTTCTGCATTATATATATTCTACAGAAATCCATGCACATATGTCAAAGCTAATCTGAAGCAATGCAACATAAGCCTTTGAACTGAAATGTCAAAACAAATTTGTTTAAATTGAGCAGAATCAGTCATGTATGTCCGAACACTTCACGGTGGATCTGTGCAGTAACTGTGATGAACTCTCTGTCTCTCCTCAGGCCTTCTACTGCATCTCGTTTCTGCTTGTCATCATTTATGCCTATGAGTCAGCACATGCGTTTCAAGGATGGAGAGAAAAACCAGTGCAGGAAGCTTTTGAAACCCAGGTAAAGCAGGGTTTCTGCTCATTAACATTCACTCTCCTGCACTCTCGGTCACTTTTTTCTAAATCAAATCAACGTCACTATTACCTAACATGACAGCAGTTATGAATGTTTTCTGATGCAGCAGATTGAAACCAGTCAGGCTGTGCCACATTCCTCCTACATTTTCCTTTATGTAGTCACAAGCAAATATTTCTGTGCAGCACTTTTCTTAGAAATACCCTAAGGTGTTGTTCACACCTGATCTAATCCTAGAGCTCACTAAAATGATTTCTGTTGTTGTAACCTAATGTAGTGCAGTCTTATTAAATATTTATAATAATACTCAAAACCTGCTAAATTAGATAAGCGTAATTATTATTTTATTACGTGAAATAAATATACATTCACTGAAATAAAATATTAAAAAGCAAGTTTTCAAGTTAACGTCTGTATTTAATAAAGTAAAAATAAAAAATATATAAAATATTAAATAAAGACATATACAAAATTATATATATATATATATATATATATATATATAAACACAAAAATCTTAAAATGATTATAACTAAAGAACACTGATTTTGATGATCACAGATTTTTTAGTTACCTAACAAAGCATTTGTAAATGTTTTAGACATTTATTTTTATGATTGTTGTCTATTAATCAAAATAATTGTCATTGATTCATTTTATACATATATAAACACACACACACACACACACACACACATGTTCCATTGTACTAATTCTTATGCACTCATTCAGTTAACACAGTTATCACGCAGAAGGAGGAAATTTTGTCTGACCTATGTTATTGCGTGGTGAGTAGTTCCAGTTAGCTTTCATAAATGCATTGAAACATGATTTATGTAAAACTGTAAATATGATCAAGCAATGCTTTCAATTTCATTGCAGTGTATATGATCTGTATGTGTGCATATCATTGCTTTAGGCTTGTACCAATAATTGGATACTTCATCTATATTCATACCGTCAGTTATATTGAAGCTACTATTGCACCAGAAGAGATACCAACACTGACAACCGTCAGCAGAGATCCCGTCAGATTCTGCAACAGGTATGTGAGCATCTGTACCTACATGTCAGTGTCATTTCACTTAATTCATGTCCGATTCCTCTTGCAGCTGCATTCTCTTCCTGCGTCTTATAAATGAATCCTGCATAACATTGGTAAGAAATGTACAGACACCATCAAACAAGTTCAGCTAAATCACATCTGAATGTGTTCCCATCACGCTGTCGTTTGCCCAACAGGATCCAGGTCATGCTAAGTTCATTCAAATTTTCACATTGAGCAATGTGTTGATCGTCATCATCATCTGCACAGTGAGTACACATGTTTATGATTAATACTGACCACAGTATTACAGATATTCTATTATTTAATGGAATGACATTCAGAAATGTTTAAGTGTCCAAATACTTTTGTTCACTGTAGGTGTTTTATGTAAATAATCTCCTGTGATATGCATCTGTCATCCTGTAGATGTTCTACTGTAAGTTAGACAGCTCTTATAGGCATTATGCGAACACAAGGATGATCACAATGACACGGAGACATCGAGGTGGGATTTGGTCCTCGGCTCGATACATGATCCTTGTTGTCATTTTCTGCTGGACACCAGGTCAATACAACAACACACACGCGTTCTCAAATGCTATACATGTATACAATATGTCATATGTATTTAACTGAAAGGTTAATTCTTTTATTAACCTAAATGAAATGTTTTATTTTTCAGCGCTGCTTCTCATTTGTCTGTCGTTCGCACAACCTAAGATAAAATATCTCTTCCCTCTCTATGTCACTCAGGTAAAGCATGTTGTCTAAAGCAGAACATATTATGTTAAATAATAAAATATACACTATTTATGTAAGA
This sequence comes from Carassius gibelio, assembly GCF_023724105.1. Taxonomy (NCBI): domain Eukaryota; kingdom Metazoa; phylum Chordata; class Actinopteri; order Cypriniformes; family Cyprinidae; genus Carassius; species Carassius gibelio. The sequence continues at coordinate 4,137,436 of NC_068388.1, read as the reverse complement.
TTATGCATTAGTCATGCATCTTTGCATAAGAACTGGGGATTTTCACAGGAGTGTCCCAGCCGAAATGCGCAGCAATACAATCAGTTTCATCACCAATTACCAAAACAAAAACAAACTAAGATCACTTAAAGGTGCTGTAGGGAACTTTTGTAAAAAAATATTTTTTTTACATATTTATTAAACCTGTCATTATGTCCTGGCAGTAGAATATGAGACAGATAATCTGTGAAAAAAATCAAGCTCCTCTGGCTCCTCCCAGTGCTCCTATTGCCATTTGCAGAAATACATCGCTCCCGTCAAGAAATAACCAATCAGAGCTGCGGTCCGTAACTTTGTTTGTGTTCAAAATGTAGAAAAATGTATATAAGCGAGTACACCCTGAATCCATTTTCCAAACTGTGTTTTTGGCTTGTCCTGAATCGCTAGGGTGCACCTATAATAAGTGTTTATATTCTGACTATTTTAGATTGCTTCGGGGGTACCGCGGCGGAGTAACCCAGTACCTTTGTGTTTCTTCATAGACATAAACAGAGAGAAGTAGTTCCGGCTACGATGTTCTTCCGCAAGACGCAAGCAGTTCTGTTTATTAACCGCTAGAGCGTCAAAAGTTCCCTACCGCAGCTTTAAAACAATTACAATTATAGTAAATCATTACATCAGTAGGTGGAGACAATCTTTACTAATGAGTCATTAAATCATCCACTCAACCAATTCATTTAAAAATACTGATTGAAGTCATTGAATTGTCCACTCAATTGATTTGTTCAAAAACACTGATCAGTAAAGTATCGAAACAAGTGACTTTCTTTTTGAATAAGTAATTGAATTGTTCACTCAACTGATTCATTGAAAAAAAAAAACAGCCCTGTCTATCAGGAACAAGAGCGACATGCTGATCTCGTAACCCCATACTAATTAGTCTTACTATTTTCTACATAAAGATTTTGTAAAAATATTAAGAGTAGTATGCTAGTACGCAGTTCTGAATTTAGCCATGAGTGAATTATTGAATCATTCACTCAACTGATACATGCAAAAACGCTGTCTTATGCAGCGACAACTTATGAGTGACTCATTGAATTGTTCACTTAACAGATTTGTAAAAACATGGATTCGTTCAGGAATTAAAAATGTGACTGACTGTATGAGTGACCCCTTGAATCATTCACTTAACCAATTTGACCAAAAATGTTGATTCATTCTGGAATTAGAAAGGTAACTGACTGTGTGAGTGACTCATTGATTCATTAATTTAACCAAATTGCATTACAAACTTCATTCATGATGACTATGTGTTACTCAAAGATACACAACATTTGTGTTTACAAAGCAAGAAACAAACCAATTAAATATTGTGTCTAAAATATACAGTAGGCCTGAGTAACTCAGTTCAAACTTGAACTGTTTCTATAATATTGTTTGAAATTCATAGAAATAGATGCTAAATTATAGACGTTTTATTTTCTCCCATGTGCTGCTGTACAGGCGCTGTCAGTGTCACTCCAGGGTTTTCTGAACAGTATTGTGTACGCATGGAGACGACGCAATTTCAGAGACGCCGTGCTTGGGGAACGTCTGCCTCTCATGGCCTACTCTAACAGAGCCTTCTTTGACCAATCATTAAATGAGCCATCATGAAATCTCAATATGAAATCATGTACGTGTTATGTGTGTATAAAATACAAGTTTTCTTTTACAAAAATGTTTGCTTAAATGATTTCTTTTTATTTATATATAATTTTAGGAAATGCTATATATTTGCTGTCTGCAGAACAGTACTTTCCTTGAAATGTATAAACCAATAGTGGAGCCTCAAAAAGACAAATTATTAGTTGTTTATTTTCAAACCATACTTTCACCTTACTTACAAGAGTGATATTATATGGAAACTGTATATTTGATGTATCAGATATTCAACTTCAATTTTGTTCAATAAATGTCTATGTACAGCCATGAGCCAGTACGTCTAGTTCTTGACTGAACGAGTTTGCTAGCTCATCTATTACCTAACAATGACAAAACCACATGCCACAGGGCTGCGGTAGTATAATATTTTTCCTGTGTGATCTGATTAGTTTTTCAGTACAGAACAGTCAAAATTGTGCTAAACAGAATGATCATGTCACATGTCGCATATGTCACATGAGTCTACATCATGCACATTGCTTTGGTTTCAGAGTGCAGATTATCCAATACGAAAAAATAAGTTGTGTAATTGGCCAAAATATACTTTATCTTCATGGATGAGAACTTTAGAATAAAAGTACTTGAACAAAATCAAAGAATGTGAAAAAATGGTACAAAAATCTGATATATGTTAGAGATAACCAGAGGAGGGGAAAGGGCATAACATCTCTGTACAGTTTGGATCAGGACATAATGACATAAAGGTTATCTACAGTCATCTTTTGGTCATAAAAAAGTCCTTTGGCTGCACAGTGATGTCAGACAAGTCCATAAATGTGGAGGATGTTTTCAAATGCATTTGGGAAAAAGAATCTCTGAAGAAACTGTTATTATATCTCAATTATCTGATAACATATTTCCTGTTTATTTATTTAATTATTGAAAATAGGCATTTTACATTACATATAACATTTCCATTACAATACATTTATTCATTTAGCAGAAGCTTTTATCCAAAGCGACTTACAAATGAGGACAATGGAACCAATCAAAAACAACAAAAAGAGCAATGATATATAAGTGCTATAACAAGTCTCAGTTAGGTTGACACAGTACACATAGCAAGGGATTTTAAATAATATAATAAATAAAAAGAAAACAAATAGAATAGGCTATGTAAGAAATTATAGTCTGCCTCGACCCAGCTTCCACTCCGTAATATGTTTGATCATGCTCATTTCCCAAAATGGCTTAATTATTATAGAGAAGAAGAAAGTCAACAGTTATGTTGTTTGTAGACCATTTGGGATGATCACATCCTGAGCAAATGGTGACCAATCATAGAATGTATGGTGTGTGACACTGAGAACCACCTCAGACAAAGGGGTGTTAGAACTTAATTAACATAGAGACTACAGCTGTTACAATATGACAAATATGTTACTTTGTCACTGCTACGCTGCAATAAACATCAAGATCTTCAACGTGCTCCTCACTTTTTCTTACAAATAGAAAAAGAATAGAGCAAGCTAGTGTTAGAGGTCTTATACACACACACACACACACACACACACACACATTATTGCATAATAAATTAAAAGAAAATAGAATACAATTTTTTTAGAATATAATTAGAATAGTGAGTGTTAAAGTTAGAGGGTCAAATAAAGATGGAAGAGATGTGCTTTAAGCCGGTCCTGGAAGATGGCTAAGGACTCGGCTAAGGACCGGCTGCTCGGATTGAGTTGGGGAGGTCATTCCACCAGGAGGGAACGTTTAATTTAAAAGTCCGTAAAAGTGACTTTGTCCTTCTTTGGGATGGCACAATCAAGCGACGTTCACTTGCAGAACACAAGCTTCTAGAGGCCAGATAAATCTAAAGTAATCAATTTAGGTAAATGGGTGCAGAGCCAGTGGTGGTTTTGTAGGAAAACGTCAATGCCTTGAATTTTATGCAAGCAGCTATTGGAAGCCAGTGCAAAATTGATAAATAATTATCACAATAATAAAAGAATGTAAGACTAAGGGCTGTTGTTTTATGTGAAGAACTTCATACTAAAATAAAAAAAAAGACAGAAACAGTAATGTTTAAACTGCAGGTTTGCATGTAGTTTAAAATCAATAAAAAAATACATAAAGTTAAAAAATTAGGAAATAAAGTACTACAGCATGTGCCATGTGAATATATTCATTAAAAACATGCAAATAAATATCACAATATAGCATGACCTTGGGTTCCTTTTATGAAGTTTTTTAAATTAGAAATGTCAGTAATATAAATATTTTCATAATTTTTGTATACCTTAAAAAAAAATGCAAGTGTTATTTTAGTATCACTGAGCTACCACTAGTTTTTTAAAAGGTATTATATTTTTTAAAGATAAAGATTTTTTTTGTCTTATATATATATATATATATATATATATATATATATATATATATATATATATATATATTATGTCTTTATATATATATATGTGTGTGTGTGTGTAAAAAAAAAAAATTCAGTTTTATTTCCGTTTCAAAAAACATTACTTATATATTTATTTATTTTTCAGTGGTTTTTGTTTTTGTTTACTGAAATATACCCTGATTTAAGAGGTGGCCAATTAAATAATAATTTGTTGAAACATGAGGTTTATTTCCACAGAATGGTGTTCATGTGACAGTCCTTTCAGTAATCCACCATGTACAGTAATATCTACAGTACGTCATATGTCACACAACCACAACATCAAACATCACAGCACACTCCAAACTAAGTCTGATGAGATCGGTTCAAAGAAAAGGGGAAAAGAAAGCAAAACTGAATAAATACAGACACAATCCACAGTCCTTCCCCCCACCTCTCATACAAACCGTCTACTAAAGAAACAACTTTTACTTCACCAAGAACAATTTCTGATGATTTTTCAGTGGTTCTATCTCTAGAACTCAATATATACACTATGATATGATATGATATCATATAATTTATTTATCAAATGTGACAGTAAATATTATACATGTTATAAAATATTTCCATTTCAAATAAATCTTTTAAATTTTAGATTAATTATAGAACAATGAAAGATGTATCAGTTTTGATGCAGAAAATTCTAAAATAAATTACATTTAAAAATATATTCAGATAGAAAACAGTTATTTTACTGTACCACAAACAGTTTGAATGGTAGTGTAAGTGAAAAATTATTTGCATTAAACTATCAAAATTAATTTATTAGTAACCGAATCTTCTGGCTTATGGTGACATAAAGACATGACCTGCTGGTTATGAATATATGCAAAAAATATGGACTAAAAAAATAAGACCTACATGTCTATTTTATATAATATGCTTTGGGAAATTAGAATAACACCGATAAAAAATGCTGGACTTGGCATAAAACCAAGTATAGGAATGGCAAAGGAGGTACTGAGAATGAGAAGAAAATCACTGAAATAAAATATTAAAAAAATAAAATAAAAAAGAAGGTGTGGGTAAATGTAAACGTACAGCTATGAATGATATTATTTTTTCACATGACAAATAAAGTGTCAGCTGACTTCCGCTCCTCTCAGAAGTCCATAGAGAGGGAGCGGTGTTGGACAGGGTTGGCATGGTTCCGTACCATCACAACGTTGTGTCCACGGGTGATTAAATCATTGTAGCCGATCTCCTCCATCACCCGTCCCTCCAGCTCCAGCTCCTCATTTTCAAGTGCCTCTCGCAGACTCTGCGCGCTGTAAGCGTGAGCTCGCGGGTCGTCTGTGAAAGCGTGCGAGTGTGAGCTGCTCCTGCGTCCATGGAAACTACCCCAGCCTCTGGCTCCAACAACCATACTCATCTCATCAGACGGCTGAGAGAGACGATGGACTCTACTTGCCATGACATAGGAGGCAGCGCTGCTCGGAGCGCCACAGTGATGCTCGTGGACGCAGCGGGACACGCTGGAGGAGCGGCGGAGTTTCTGCAGACTCTCCAACTCCTCCGACAGATCCTCCGACAGCTCCGCTTCCCTCACGGAGAACAGCTCGTACTGAGGAGGCTCCAGCACCTCCTGCAAACCTTTACGGCTCAAAACCTGCAACAGATATGTACACATCAGCAATGTCCCCTTCTAAGTTGATCCATGTAAAATGTTCATGCATCAAACAAATATGAAGAGATTTAATGCTTAAAGACAGTGCAGATTGACATTCACAACCCATTCGACTTTGGTAAATTTGATCTATTTCATATATTCAATGAGAAAAAAAAACATATAAATGTATGGTTTTGATTTAAAGGGATTTGTGTCATGTAAAAAGGAAGTTTTAATAAAACATGTTCCATATTTTCCGGACTATAAGACCCACTTTTTTTCATAGTTTGGCTGGTCCTGCGACTTATAGTCAGGTGCGACTTATTTATCAAAATTAATTTGACATGAACCAAGAGAAAACATTACCGTCTACAGCCGCGAGAGGGCGCTCTATGTTGCTCACTGCTCCTGTAGCATACACTAAGCAGCATAAAGCGCCCTCTCGCGGCTGTAGACGGTAATGTTTTCTCTTGGTTCTTGGTACTAAATAAATGCGATTTATAGTCCAGTGTGACTTATAGTTTTTTTTCCTCGTCGTGACGTATTTTTGGACTGATGCGACTTCCGAAAAATACGGTTTGTAAAGATGTTGAGCATCACTGAGCATGCACATTTTGAGTGGGACTGTGCATTAAATATATAAACTATGCATTTTGTAATTGTTCTTTAATTATTAAATTTAATTAATTACTTTTTTCTATTATTACACATGCTGCTTAGTTTTGGCAAAAATCATAATCATGATTATTTTGGTCAATATTGAGTTCATGTTTATATACCAATATGACTACTTATATATTTATATGCAGTTTATTTACCTCATTTTTAATTCCATAAGTTTTAAAGTTAAATTACATTATATTTATAACTGCCCAGGCTTACACAATTATTATTATTATATTTTTTTTTGGAATAACATTTAGTGATGCATAATTTACAATTAGTTCAGGAGGAGCATGTACTTTTAAGTCAACGGTCAGTTTAATTACTTAATATTTATGTTGACATTATTTAGCATACTAGTGAAGTCCTTTCAAACTGCAAAACTGTTGTTTTTCCAAAAACCTGCCCTTGCCCAAAGTCAATATTGCTGTGTCAGGAAGCTCAAATAGATGAATGCACTAGTAGTGTTTAGATAGCACCACAGTGTTTACTTGTTCCAGGACAATCAGTCTGCAAAATTTTGTGTATTTGAAACTGATGAAAAAATGAAAACAGAACATAGAAAAGGTATATAATCTGTACGTGTATTTCTGACCCCTGTGGGAAGCTGTTAATGTCTCATTCTAAATGGAGATATCTCTATTTGAATAGTAACCTTTTTTCTTGGCTGCTTCATTTGTATAAATACAGATATGATGAGAAGAAGCAAGACCACGCCAGACGCCACTCCAATCACAGTGCCATGAGTTTTATTCATATGTTGGAAGAAACTTTTGGACTTCTTTTCTGTGAGAGACAAGGATAACAAAGGCAAAAGAGAGCAGAGTAAGAAAAATGTAGATTTCTCCAGCTAAATGAGAACAATGACAATAAAACTGAATTTATGAGTAGTTATTACTGCTTTACATAACCAGGATTCATAACATTTCTGTACTCCATAATAACCCTTTAACCCATGACGTCCGTTCCTTCATAGAATAATAACTTAGTATACATGTGCTTTATACAATATTACATTAGCGAAGATCAGTCTGTTGAGGTCAAACCCCTGAAGAAGGGAATTCAGTACTCTAAAAGATATGGAAAAAAACATTTGCTTGCTAAACTATCCTTTCAAATTCTCTAGAAAGCTTTCATTAGCAACCCTGGAGGGAAAACTGGCATGTGAACGCACACTTTTACCTTTACAGTTGTTCTCATCCCAGGGAAACATACAATTCTGAACACCGTTACAAACCAGAGTGTTGTTGATGCACATGTTGCTGTGACAGAAGAATGTGTTGGCCAAACACGGAGCTGCAAAACAGAGTTTTGTAATGAGATGAAAGCCATAGAAATGCAATACTAATAATGTCCACACGATGGACCTCTCACACAACATGTTTGAAACATGTATTCCTAGACAAAGGATTGAAGCTAAAGGAAGATTTCAACCAAAAAGTTTAAACATGCAGAATGGAATATTACATTTTAAAAAATTGCCTTTTGCATTCAATGGACAAATAACAGCATATGGGTTCAGATCAACATGAGGAAGAGTAAGTAATGACAGAATTTCCATTTCTGGGTGAGCTATTACTTGAATGAAATTGCAGAATTTAAAAAGGTAGATGAGCACTTACGTTCAGCAAAGACCGTGAAGAGCAGACGGAAGCGGCTCATTTTGCTGCTCTCGTCGGCCCACATTCTGACCACTCCCACAGTGTTGTCAAGCGTGACGTCGTTGGCAACGGTGCTGCAGTACTTGGCCTTGAGGTCTTCAATGGCATTACTGCCTTCATAGATTGCAACAAAGTTCTTCTTACACTCATTTGAGTTCTCCAGCTGATAGTCCAGAAAGCGGAGATAGATCTGTGTGTGAGACGGAGACACAAACAGAGATGCTGTAAATATGAAGTTTTATAAATATAAAGCTTTATTCTGTAGCCCTCTGAATCTGATTGATCGTTCACAGCATGTATGCATAATTACTTGTTTTCACAGGCCACATATTTCTTGCATATCTGTGCTAGTTTGATGCCTCTACAATCACTTTCCTTTTACATATTAAAATAATTTCAGCATATTAATTTATTTATTTATTTGGTAAGAAAATGTAATTGTATTATTTATTATAATTTATTTACATTTTTATATCTATATTTTTATCACATTTTATCTACAGCTTATTTGTATTTTTTTATATATAAATTTTAAAAAAATAATATAATATAATTTCTTTTAGTTAATTATCTTATTTTTATTTGATTTGTTTTTCAGCTGAATTATGTTCAAAGTTCAAGTAAAGCCACTGTTAAAAAGACAAGTTCAGTCAAAGACAATGTCCAATAAATGCATGATGTTCCAGAGTCAATAAGTAATTGTGGTAGATGCTTGAGATCTCAATATTGACCTAAATAATTATGACTGTGTTTATTGCCAAAACTAAGCAGCTGTACTTGACAGCATGGATAATAATGGGGAAAAAAGCCATTAATTAATAATTAAGAATAATTCAAATGTTCTCAATTTAAATATTCATTGCAAACACCAGTCATATTGTGCATGTTAATTGAGCACTTTGAAGGAGGAGTTTATTTTATGATATATTATGAAAACCAGCTGACTATATATTATCCTTGACATCAGTGTCTTGACGTCAGTGACTGTACACGATCCATAACAAATCTATGTGAGAGCAACAGATGTTTCATCAGGGCAGCATTACTAACCTTAGACATCGGTGGAGCTCGTATGGTCCAAATACAATCCAGTGCTTCCCCTGATTTCACCTTATTTTCCTCCTCAACTTGACTAGATCTGATTATACCATCTGATCCAGACATTTCAAACTGACAGTCTGACGGGAGGAGACAACAGAATAGACAAAGACAATTAAATGAACATCATAGCATTAAAATATTACAGCATATCTTTCAACTACTTGAGAAAGAGACCTGAAAGAGTCTGCAGACAGCAGCTGGGAGAAGTAATACTAATAAGTTCTAGGACACTGAAATATTCAGGAGTTCACATAACTGATGCACTAAAGATGGAATATACATTTATATTTGTTTTATATTATATTTATATTATATTTATGATTCTTTAAAAATACTATTTAAGTAGTTCAGTGCAGAAGCTTTTATACAAAGATATTAGCAGACTCACACCCTGGAATAACCACCACCCTCCCCATACGATATAAATATGTTTTTTCTGTTTACCTGGAATGGGATTCAAGAGTCCCCCAATATGGAGATGAAAGTCAGGATCTGGATGCAAGAGAGGTTTTTCAATTAAAAAAAAAAAAAGTGTATAAAACTAAAATGAAGAGAACTGAGAAAAAGAGCATCAGAGATTCTAAGATCTAAATGCATGAAGAACTGGAACATGTATTTACCTGCAGTATATGAATACTCCACCCTGAAGCCCAGGCCCTCCAGCTCCTCATCGCTGGTAAACCTGATCCACATGAAGCGTCCGGAGGAGGTGACGATTCCTGGACTCTTTGCTCCGCAGTATCGATTAATCAACGGAGAGAAAACAAACGGCCCATCACGGATTTCAACGTTATCAAAGCGGCACTCAAAGGACGGCTCGATGTAGTAGATGTCATCGAAGACAAGTTGTATTCTCTTCCGTGGATGGGCTGATGCAGACAAGAAACGCAGGTTACCACATGAATAACTGTTGTGACTTGTGCTGCTTTATCTAACTTTTTAACTTTTGTTTTTTTTACATGCCCTTATTTGTATAGTTGTATTTTATATTTAATCTCGATCTATCTGTTTTTTTACTCTACTGTTAGTGTTATCTGTACACAATTTCAATTCTCTGTATGAATGTGCTGTACATGTGGAAGGATTTACAATAAAGCAGACTTGACTTGACTTGAGAAGTATACACTACTGTTCAAATGTTTGGAGTTGGTAAGATTTTAAGAAAACTGCAGGCCGGAGCAGTGGGTGTGGTGAAAGATTAAGGCAAGCAAAATGCTAGGGGAGTGGATAAAGGTCTTTCTAATTCGTTTTAGGGCTTAGCTTCTGTTGTAGTATTCACCTTTCAGCACACCACCTTTAAGCATCATTACTCCAGTCTTCAGCGTCGTATGAACCTTCAGAAATCACTCTTAATATGCTGATTTGATGCCCAAAAAGACTGTCAAATTTCTTATCATTATCAATGTTTCACACAGTTGTTCTGCTTAGTATTTTTTTTTTTTGATACAGTTTATTTAAAAATTCATTTCTTGCTATTAACACACTATTAACTATGACTTTTCCCTCAATAAACTGCTTATTAATCGTGAGTAAGGTAGATGTTAAATTTAGGTATTGGGCAGGATTGTTTGTAATGTTCGAAATGACATTTATAAATTTAATGCACACAAGTTTAATGCATCCTTGCTGAATAAAAGTATTAATTCGACAATAATTTTTTTTTTTTGCAATGCATGTTTTAGTTAAGCAACAGATAGGAAAAGTATCTGTGGAAGGTTGTGGACTCATACCCTCCAGTATGTACACGCACTCCTTGTTTGGTGGGTAAGTGTTGGGGTAGTTTGGAGAACTGAATGATCCTCCATTTGCCGTCTGGATCATAGTTCCGCAGTGAGCAGGTTTCTTATCCTCAACAGCTACATTCTGAGGCAAAGCTTATAGAATACACACAAATATGATAATCTGAGCAAAACAGATGGGAAAGACTCATTAAATGTTCATTTCAATTCTCTCTCACACTCCAAATTAAACACTGGCTTTGCATGAAAGTTCCCACTTGAACCAACCTTGAGTTTTCTGAGCCAATGCGAAACCCTCCTCTATCAGGATAAGCAGAACCAAGGCTGCAAGAAAACAAAAACGGGACATGTTCACAAAGTTTTGGAAAGTCTCAGAGTTGGTCTTGGACATCCAGTGAACTTTTCTTAAAAATATACACAAGCATGAAGATATCAAATACAACTCAGAAAATCTAAATAGATGGATTTTCTTTACATATACATTACCGTTCAAAAGTTTGGGGTTGATAAGAACTGTTAATGTTTTGAAAAAGTCTCTTATGTTTACAAGCCTGTAATTATTGGTCAATAATTTTGTAAAAACTGAAACATTGTGAAATATTTTTAAACAATAGAGTTTAAAATAACTGTTTTCTATTTTAATACGTTAAATGTAAACTGTACAGTTTGCAAAATGCAACCAAAGTCTGCACTTTTGTCATAATGTAAACATCGTAATAACATCCAATCACCTTACTAATTTTTCATTTAGCTTGTGTTTATTGCTCTGACACCGCATTGCTTATTAACTTCACAGCTGCTTTTAATGCAACTTGTGATGAGCTGGATGAATGAAAAGCAAAATTCAGACAAAATTATATTAAAAAATACTATGGTATTACCATGTCCATGGCTCCACTGAAATACCATGTAAATATGCATATTAAAAAACATATATATAATAACATGTTTGACATTTGTACAAATAAGTTGGTATCAGATTTGCAAAGACACAAGTAGCATTCATTAACAATTAAGCAACATCCTTAATAAAAAAATTAACTCACCCTCATGCATTTCCACTTTCACCGAACACTTTTGCTCTTGTGAGATTGTTTATCTACATTTTCAATGGCATCAAGTCAGACCGTCTCAACACGCCTCTGCAACAGATTCTCCTTCCTGCAATAAATTCGAAAAAATCCATTTGAAAGCAGTAAAAAAAGCACCAAATTAAACTGAATACGACGAGACTTTTGCAGAAACCCCTTGGCGCCACTCTTCTGAAAGCCAGTTCTCATTCTCATTATAATACTGAGGAGGCAGAACTAAGGCTCGCCTCATGAATATTAATTAATTCCATGACCCAAACACAGTACGTACAGCTGATTGGTTGATAGGCGCTAAATCTGCACCATTCGATATATGTTTGTGTGTGTGTGTGTGTGTGTGTGTATACATATATATATATATATATATATATATATATATATATATATATATATATATATATATATATATATATATATATATATATATATATGTGTATGTATGTGTATGTATGTATGTGTATGTATGTATATGTATGTATATGTATGTATGTATATGTATGTATATATGTATGTATATATATGTATATACATGTATATACATGTATATACATGTATACACATGTATACACATGTATACACATATATATATATATATATATATATATATATATATATATATATATGTGTATATGTATATGTATATGTATGTATATATATATATATATATATATATATATATATATATATATATATATATATATATATATATATATATATATATTAATGTGAAATCATTAATCAAATTTGAAATGACACACAAAGTAAATTAGAAAGTAAATAGACTCAGCAGGATCCGAACTGCTTTAGACACTAAGTCAGAGCTGCCATATTTTAGTACTACTAATGTTTTGGTGCACTGCTCGTTTTTGGGTGTCTCCCTTGGTGAACGGACACATTTCAGGTTTTGAACCCTCTATTAATGAGCTGATTGGTTATGTTAGATTACAAGGCATCTAAAATGTACAGTACTCCAGCCAGGACCAGGATTGAAAACCAACCACATCTCTAGGAAGATTACAAAGAAGCATCCACATGACCTAAGTAATATTCACAAGCTAAGTCTTGATAGTAGGATTCGTAATATTGCAGATGGGGTCCGCACAGCTGTTGGAAACAAGGGATTTGAGACTTAACACTGGTCTCTCGGAGGGGTCTGTTCCACCCTTGAACGCCTTATAAGCAGTAGGGGACTGAACTGATGAGGCATGTTGTAGAATTGAATTGCAGAGCTGATTACATGGTCACTGTAAGGAGGGTTATGAATTCTAATAATCTCTTTGTCAATAGGTTTGTCACACACATGTGCACTAACTTGGCAAGCATCACTACTATTGTTGATCATAAATCCTTGATCTTTGTATTAAACTTTGTAAGAGATCCCACAGTGTTTGTGGTACAAACATGAATGGTGCCTCAAATCATGTGGCTCTAAGAGATCAGATTTATGATCATTGCCCATAATGTTATAGAGGCTTAGAGGTGGGGATAATCTTGGATCCATCTGAACAGGCAAATGTTACCAGATATTTCCCATGATTGTATTTTGAAATATGCATTATCATTTTCATCCTATGCATGTTAAAACCCTATTTAAGTCGGCACCATTCAACTATTAATTAAATATGTCATGTCATGTGACTGTTACATTACGTTTTTTAGCAGAAGTGAGTCAGCACAGAAGTTGCATCTAAAACTACACATATGAAAATGTGCATTAATGAAATTTATTTTTTATGAAATAGATGCATTTAAAGCTACAAAAATCATATTAAAACTTGACCCTCTGTGTTAAAGGAATAGTTCACCATTACTCATTACTCAACAACATTACGTACCCTCAGGCCATCCAAGATGTAGTGTTTGTTTCTTCATCAGAACAGATTTGGAGAAATTCAGCACTACATCACTGTCTCAACAATGGATCCTCTGTAGTGAATGGGTGCCGTCAGAATGAAAGTCCAAGCAGCTGATTAAAACAGCACAGTAATCCACAAGTAATCCATCCCCAGTCCACCAATTAATGGCTCTCATTGTTTCTGGTTCAAACATGAATGATGCCTCAAATTATGTGGCTCTAAGTGATCAGATATATGATTTTTGCCCAAACTTGGATGGGGATAATTTTACATCCATCTAAATTACTAAATCTATTTCCCATAATTGTATGATAAGGCCAGCTTTTTTTTTACCTTAGGCTACAAGTTTCAAAAGTAAACTTTGGCACTGTAAACTAAAAACGGAAGAAAAATAATTTTATCAAACCCTTTTGAATCAAGCTCCTCACCAGTTGAAATATATGCACTGCTTAAATGATCACAGAACAGTTATTTTCCATTCTTGGCCCAACAAGACCATGCCTGCTGACAACTAATATAGCTTTCATAAAATAAGCTGCCAGTCAAGTATGATGGCACTTATTTGCAATTCAAATTAAGATGAAACCCCCTTTCATCTCTGACAGAGAAGATGAGATTCTTACCTGAAAATAGAGATTTTGCCACATTCATTTACAATGGCCTAGATAAGCCACTCTTACTGTGCTGAAGTCTACATATAACCACTGAGATATATAGGATCAGATTTGGCCAGTGCGCATCTTGTTTAAAGGTTTATTTACCATGTATTATACTTTATTTATTACTGTAGAGTGATATAACCACTTTTTTAATTGATATAGGCTATTTTGGAAAAATGGGTTGCGACCATCACATTGACACTTTGGCACATCTTGTGTATTTAGCTTTTTTAAAAGAACAAAAATTTATATTTAATAACAGCACAACTACTTTACTACTGGGGTGCACTATTCTTTAGTGTGCATTGAGGTAATTCCCATGTGATATTACAAAAAAAAGAGTAATGTAATATAATCTGAGGCTGCATTTAAACATTTATATGAAATCATATTTATTTGGTATAACACTCAAAAAGAGCATCAGTTAGGCATGGCATTTGTTTTGCAGCAATATTTGTCTGCATGCAATAGCAGATCTAAGTCAGACTTGCTGTTGCATCTGGTTGAGTGTTGAGGGATTAAGAAAAGAGTGAAATCTTTTTGTTAATCTGGTGCTTTGTAGAGAGAGAGAGAGAGAGGGAGAATTTGCTAGTCAATTTCCTGTCAGCAAACTTAATTTCAAGGAAGAAGTAACAAGGAATGTGCTGTTATGTATGAGTAAACCAATGTTTATTGTTTTACTTAATTATGTTTATATTAATAAACATTAATATTATTATTATTTTTTTTAACTTTTTATTAGAATGTCAAAAGAACACACATAAACATACACAAATACACAAAAAATAATAAATAAATGAAAATCAGACAAAACTGAACAAAACAAAGATAAGAAACAAATTCTGTCAGCACTACTTGCATAGAAGATGAAAATTTAAGATGACATAGTAATACACTAGATATGGATACTTCACAGTTCTAAGGAGATACATCTACATCTCACTACCTAAAGAACGGGTCTCCAATAGATTTAACAGCTCTTTGCCAGGCCTGTACTATATAAACATGAATATTAGAGAACACTTATGTTTGTGTTGAAATCTATATGCGCCAACTGGATTTTGAGAGTGGAAGAAAGACAACAAAAGACAAGTAAACTTAATACAAACAATTATGACAGCCATATGGCCACACACACACACACACACAGTATGTTAAATCTTTCACATTATCTGATTAGCTGTTAAACAGAGCAACCAAAGGTTTTGCATCCTTCAGATTCATCTAAACTATCTCATTCTGTCATCTTTCTTTCTAACACCACACAATCAATATGTAGTCATATGTTAATCACAATATCCTCTTATCAGAATCAGTGACATTACATGCTTCAAATATGATGCTTAATATCACCAGATATTTTAAATATATATGTTTCAAACTTACAGCACAGAACACATGGTACACGTGTATGAGAATTTGAAGGGTTAAATCCAGGAAACACTCTGGATTAGACTTTACCATGTGACAGAGCACACAATCAGACTGATTCCAATGTCATCGAAGATACAAGTGATTTTCTTTGCAATGCCCTCAGAAAGAATGGTTCTTCAATATTTTTATTTTGTTTTAGATTTCATTTAGAAAAATGCATTATTTAAACTATAGGTCTAGTTTAGCAATATTGCATATGGCATTAGTGCAGATTACCTGTATGTGTATCTATAGCACTAAAAATGACACTGAAAGAAAGAAATGAAGGCAGCTGGCATCTCTCTGTGAGAACATGAGGAGGGAGATGGAGAGAATCTTTCTGACCGAGGTCCTGATGTCAAGCAATCTAAGACTTCAGTAAATCTCTCAACATCCCTCAGACTAAAAATAACCTCAAGATACATTAAAGCCACCAGTAACCCACTCACACACACACCACAGAGGTCAGAAACACATACTGATCTTCACTGGATTCACATCAAATTAGAAATCAGCAGCTGTCTGTATAAAGGATTAATATAGGTAACTTCTTTTACTAGTCTAACTAACCAGAAAATACAAATCCCCAAAACTTTTAAGTGATATCCTTATTTACAACAGTTTGTGAGTTTATAATCTCGAGATTTCTGAAACTGGACCTTGGTGGAAACACAATGATTTGTGTAGAAATCTTGATGTCAGCTCTCAGTCTGTAGTTAATAAAATTCCATGAGTTACATCATCGGACACGTCTGTGGCTATACATGTGATCAAAGACACAATGGATAAAACTCAAGGCATTATTATTACACATTTTCTGAATGATAGTGAAACTCATGTCTGGCCGGACTGGCACATTAAAAAGTTTAGATTTTTTTTTTCTTTACCACACAATAACAGAAACATAAAAAGTGTTCCTGTAGCTCAATTTGTAGAGCATTGTGCTGTCAAATGTAAAGTTTGGGGTTCAATTCCCCGGGAACACATGATAGGTAAAAATTGAAAGTCTGAATGCACTGAAAGTCACTTAGGATAAAAGCGTCTGCTAAATGCATAAATTTAATTTAATTTACATAAATGCACGCTGTGTTAATCTGTTTTTAGAAGGAAATCTATGTGTCTGTTATTTCCTTCTCAAGAGAAGGAAATGTATAATCTGAATGTGGTGAGAGAATCATTTCAGAAGAGCAAATCCAATCCAAATTACAGAGTTGGAAAACACAACACACTAGTATTCCAACTGTGCTACTTTCTTTCCTTCTGAAGCATATGTTTCTAATCAGCCCTGGGTATTTACTTTCTGTGCAAAGAGCTTCCTCTAAAAAAGGCGAAAGAGCATGCCATGACACTGAGCGAGGAATTAAAATGAAGGGATTGGCAGTCTTAGGTGTGATAACAGCTTCATCTCTCTGTCTCAAACACTCATTAAACAAGCAGCTAGTTCTCACAGCTCTGCAATTACTGCAAATAACTACAGCTGCCATCATCTATAGAAAAAAACACAGATGACTGCACACGATAAAGAGAGAGATGAAGTTGCATTAATGTTGTATTCAGAATATTTAAAGGGTAGATATAAAGAAATGTTTTAATCTCAGAGCCATATGGTATTTATAAAAAACATGAAGCAGTTGTTAAAAAAAACACTTAATATTCAGGGTTCCATCCGATTACTGTATTACACTTCCAAAATGATCCACAGCTCTTTGTCTCCATCTTGTGGATAAAAAAGTATAAAGTAGGCTATACAAGTAAAAAAAAAATAGATAAAACTTAACACCAGCAATATTGGACTGTGGTATTATGAAGCATTATACAATATTACGAAATATAATCAGTCGGATCATTAATCGTATTTATTGTGTCAGTGTAACTCTCAGTGTAAATATACAGCTCTGAATGCCTGGGCATCATTGAACCGTTTGTGTAGTCAACGAGGCAGAAAATGACTCACTTTAATCAATAGTTCCACATTTTAAATGTTGAAAAGGAGAGCGGGCAGGGAGTGTCTGTGCGGAACACGTACATTTCCAGCAGCCCTATTGACGGAGGGAGTCAATCACGGGTAGCATTAGTTCCGATTCGTTTTTACGACTCGGTTCGTTTCAGTGAACCAATTCAAAACGGATTCCACGAGTCGTCAAGTTTTCCTAGAACTGCGGGATTTTGTTGTTTTCTACCTATGAATAAAAAATTCAGTTGGTCATTGAATACAGCGTGCGCATTATTCTTTGCATTCCATGGTGGTCGACTTGAAAAGACTTACTAGCATTTTATGCCGCGCAATCTGTTAGTCTCGCGAAATTAGCATGGTCAAACGTTAACTAAAGTCTTTTTAAACATGGACCAATACTTCTGTATTACAGAAACTGGTGGTATCTTCTTTGAAAACAGTGTGTTTAAGGTGCCACACAGCCCGAATGCAACTGCTTTTCGAATCGGTTCAAATGAATCATTAAAAGGAATCGGGTCAAAAGAGCGATTCGTCTGCAAAACTGCATCACTATCTGAGAGTTTTCCTCCCTTTTCACAGTCAGCCTCTAACATTACATCCCAGATACTGCCTCTGCTCGCGTGTCCACGCTTTCACTGTTCAACAAGGGTAGGTGTTTACTTAATTGATCACTTGATTTGCCACGCATGCATAATTTGTAATGTTAAAGTTTTGGATTAGTACAGTAAAGAAGTATCCTGCTTATCGGTAGTCTGACCCTCAGTAGGACTTTTTTTTTGTTCCTCTGTCTCTCTGATGCCACGTCAGTGGTGAAATTTATAACGGGGTTAAGCTCCACCATTATATTTCAGGGTCAATTATTTTAAAATCTTCTTTGACAGTATAAGTTGTACTTGAATGTTTTTCCCAAAAGTGTGGTCTCCAGATGAGACCCATGATCAAAGCACTTCCTAAACTGGAAGGTGTGGCTGAGATAAAATAAAGAGTTTTAATTGTCTTACAAATAAACTTTATCTATTTAAAAATAAATTAATACGGGTGAATTAATGAGAAGCTTTTTTTCTCTCTAATGTCCAGAGTATGCAAAATAAACAGCTCTTTGTGCTTATATTTACATAACTGCCCATGGAAGCTGTTCATATCCATCAATGTGTGCTTGTAGCTTTTTCCTACAGTGGTCAATAAAACCACAAAACCTTCTGCTGTCTAAAACCAAAATGTGAAACCAGGATGCTTCTAGTGTTTCAGCATCATAGCTCAGACTTTTATACAATATATTGTTTTTAAAGATTTTTTCTTTTCACACACACACACTTGTATGTAAAGTGCAGTAGTGGTTATACTTGTAAATTCAAGTAGGCTTATTCAGTGGATTTTTGTTCTACATGTTCCATTGGCTGATGTTTTGCATAAAATATATGCAAAACACAATGGCCCCATGATATCTATTCATGATAACGTTTACATTTATTATTTTATTTACATTCTCGATTTAGTTGATTATTATTATTCATTAAATTTGTCATTCCTGTTAAGGCAACTTCCTGGGACCTTCCTTTCCATTACAATGTGATGTTTATTATAATGTCCAATTTATAAGCTGAGACCATCACCATGAAACTTTTGGCCTTGGTCCAATGACAACCTACTAGGTTTTCCTAATATTGGAGAAACGAGTTTAGACTGGTTTTGTATACATAAAAATAGTTGTGAGCTTGCTTTAATAACTGATATCTCTCTATATTGCAAGAGGGCAGAATGGGAGCAAAGCTCAGTCGGAAGAAGAGTGAAGCAGGGATAGGAGCAGAGACGACAGGTCCAGCTGTGCAAGAGACTGAAACGGCAGAGGGCTCACCTGTGGCTGAAAATGCAGAGCAAAAATGTTCTGAAGGTGAGATTCAAGAAGAGAGCAAGCCTGCAGAAGAGAAGTCTGACTCTTCAACCACTGTTCTGCAAAGCCTTACACAAGCTGTAGGAGAAACGGTCACCGCAGTCACTGAACAGATAGCCGCACCAGTAGAAGATGTTGTAAACAAAGGTATCGAGGCAGTGGAGTCCGCACTGGCCTCCGTCAGCCTGATCGAGAAAGAGCCTGAACAGAAGTCTGAACCTGTGGTAGATCTTGCTGATTCTGATGTTCTCCAAGAACCCAGCCTCTTGGATGACCTCCTGAAATCTCCACTTTCAGAAGCCCTCATTTCTGGAGTCACTATGGTGAGTGAAGCCATAACCAGTGGGGGAGTGGAAGAGAAAATTAGTAATTCTGCACCAGCTGAGAACGAGGATTTGTTGGATTGTCTAGGGAAGATGGAGACGCCCTCAGTGGACCTTCTGGACTGTAAACTGACCAATGAATCCACAAAACCTAACTCAGATCCATCATTTACTTTGGAAGATATGGGACAGAACGCAGCTGAATAAACCACTACACTTGCCTCTAGAAAACAGTAGCAGCTGGTAGATCATTAGGTGTAAGTATGTCAGTACAATATTCAAGAAATTAATGAACAATTACATTTCGTTGTTTTTTTTTCCTGAGGATGTTGTCATGAAACAGGGTTGTGTCATTCAGAATTGAATTAAGGTAGCAAACTGGATGAAGAATTTCAATTCAAATGTGTATGTTAGAAATAATTAAAATGATTTTAAAATTAAAGGAACTTCATTTTATCAAGAATATTGTCCTGATAAAAAGGAAAGCTTGAACCAAAGTTTTAAAAGCCTTGATGTTTGAAGGTTTATATTAATCAAAAGATCCAGTTCTTTATTTCTGAATTTTAGTTGAAAGTTACATGTAAAACCAGTCACCTCAGATATATAATAAACATTCCTAAAAGTCTGCCTACTGAGTCGTTGACAAGCAGCAAACCAGCCATCTGATATTTGTTCTTCCTGATGGTCTGTATTCTTCCAAGCTCTTGTATATGAACCGTTCCGCCAGTCTCCCATAGAAGAGAAAAAAAGAATGTATGTTAAAAGAATGATTGTAATAAGGAAAATAAAGACTGTAAAACATCACAATATTGTTCCTTGATCTGTATTTTGCATTTAATCAAATACGTTTGTGGTATGCATTCCTACAGTATCTTCTATGTACTGTAACATATGAACAACACATCAATATGTGATAATAGCTTGATTCAACATTACTGCAGTGCCGCTGGAATTAGAAATAATTTGGAGAACAGACAAAACTCAACACACAGAAGTGTATGAACAATCCCAATACATGGGAGTTTTCTGGGAAGTTTCTGGTAAGATAGCATATAC
Organism: Carassius gibelio; assembly: GCF_023724105.1. Taxonomy (NCBI): domain Eukaryota; kingdom Metazoa; phylum Chordata; class Actinopteri; order Cypriniformes; family Cyprinidae; genus Carassius; species Carassius gibelio. The sequence goes on along the minus strand of NC_068388.1, from coordinate 4,116,339 downwards.
CATCTCTGTTTTCTCAGCGAAGCTTCTGGGGAAAGGGGCAACATTCTTTCCAGAGAAAAGGGGTCTCAGGGGACAGGGTTTTTTTTTTCTTTTTTTTGAGGTTAACTTTCTGGATCTTTTCCCAAGAAACTTTGGCTTTATTATAAATAAACAACTTTCAACTGAGTTTCCTGTACTGAACGTGTAGCAGAGTTTTTGATGAAATATTAAGCTGCTTCCATTTGCTGAAATCTCAAGGAAATGCAATGCCTCATTATCCTTGTATAACAGAGCTTTGTGTATTTCAGCCAAAAGAGGAATGAATTTGGATGACATGGCTCTAGGGAATCTACTGTTGCACAACAAGTAAACTTTATACAAATATACATATAGTATGGACTCCCATGCAAATAAAGTGGATTTGACAGAAAATAAATAAACAGGTAACTATGATACCCATATGACTTATTTTTCAAATAAATTGAGCATGGGGGGAAATAAACTTTCAAACTAAATCTTATTTTTCCATTTCTCTTTAGTGCAAACAATGTTATTTTTTAACACATCACCTATTTAGCAAAAGGGCACAATTATACAATCCAATAACAAAAATATACAACATAACTCTATTTAAATAAAACAACATAAATAGTGATGTCTGAAAATGAGTTCAGCTGGTGATGATTTATTCGTCTCCTGCATCAGAAAGATCCTGTGCTTTGGCTTTCTGTCTGTAAAAGAGAGAAAACAGAATCAGGATTCTGAAAGGGCAGTAGTGGGGAAATGAAACAGGAAGCAATATATATGATGCAATATATATGCAATATATAGCAATATAATGAACATCTGATGGCCCCTAGATCTCATTGAGCCATATCACGTTTGTCATGTTGCTATTTTGAACTGAGAAAGACAACCAGAACACAATGAGTTATGTAACAGTGTGACAACACATACCAAAGAGCCCACAGTTTCTGTAGCATTTCCATCATTCTTTCACCGTGAGTCTAATATCAGTTTAATTCATCATTACTATTTACTTTCAGTCAGAACATGGGCACATCTCATAAAAAAAAAATAATAATAATAATATTTCACCCCACACAAATTTACTAGTATTCAAAAGTTTGTTTGTTTTTGTAAGAAGTCTCTTACACTAACCAAGACTGCATTTATTTGATGATAAATACAATAAAAAAATTATATTATGAAATAATTTAAAATGACTGGTTTTCTATATGAATTCTATCATTAAATTGTGAAATGTAGCACTCCCCCAGTTTATCACCACTGTAATGTAAATCCTGGATTGAAGCATAGAGTGATTTTGATGTTAAATATTAAGTGAACGTTCTTGGCAGCCTTTGTTAGATTTACACACAAGTTAGAGTATTTAGAAAACTGCTCTTCATCACCATTGGTCATATCATGCCTGCATGTGTTGGTACTTCTTGGCCAGGTCTACATTGGTGCGTCCCGACTGGAAGGGATACGTCCAGAGGATGGAGTTCCAGGAGTGACCAAACCTCTTCACACCCATGTTGAGGTACTGCAACTCATCAGCTGAAAAGTTCCTCCTCTTTCTGTGTCTGCCTGAAGACTAAACAAGAAAACCTTTTTCAAATTCACACATTTAAATGAGCTACAGTAAAGATGATTTACAGTAATGTATGCATATGGGTGCACAGATATGAACGGTTCATAATAAGTTGATATTTATAGTCAATGTGAATTGTTTCAGAGGAAAAGCAAGTTAATGAATTTTACATTCACATTTTTTTTATTATGCTCAGAAGCCATTGCATGTCTGTCTGCCCTATAAAAAAGCACTAAAATAATATAGGGTGTTTTAGTTTCAATTCAAGTGTGAAATCATGGTATAATTCATCTAATACTAAGAGTACCATACATTTTTTGGGAGACAGTCTTCTGAGGTTTTCTTGAGGTGGTTCTTTTTTATGCCTGGGCCTGAGAGAAAAATAAAAGAAAGAATAAGAGAGGCAGGGAGTGGAATTAAATAACCAAATGATTTAGTGAGCAGTCTGTGGAACTGTACTCACTGTACTGAACCCTGTACTAGTATCCTACACATCACATACACACTATTCTTCAGCAAGACATTCTTCTCAGCATGAAGGCCATTCTTATTTTAGTCACACTGTTCATTCCACCAACTCTTGAGAGGAACAAAACCCTTTGTGTGTGCATGTGTGGATCTTTATCATTTACTTGTTTAATCCAGGCATTTAGAGTATTAAAATAATACATTATTGTATTTTACATATAATATGAAATAATTAAAACATAATTGAAAATATAATTGAAAAGAAAATTAAATGAAGAGTTATTCTAGTCAACTGTAGTCACATGCCTTTCAAGAATTCTTGTTCCTTTTTAATCAATTGCAGCACTGAGTTCTAACGTATTTTTGCAAAATGGCTGCTTAACTGTAAATTGCTACTTTTACATCAGCACCAATTAGAATTGCTTATTTGTGCCATGTTATGACTAGTAAAAATGTAAAGTAAAAAACTTAAGGTTGGGTTCCTGATCCAGGTTTGATTATGGATAATGACTGGATGACATTACATGACCCTTTACTTGACAATTATAGCGAGAACGTTTCTAGAAAGTTCAGTGAGTAAGTCTCGAGGTTACAGGAAAGAAGCCACGTCGGAACAACTGAACGGCACTCAGAAACCACAGCTCAGCAATAGAGGGAATGGAATGAGTGAGACTAAGGGGGAAAAAACTGAGAGCAAAGATGGAAAGACATTTCAGCAACATAGACAAAAGTCGAAAGCACAGATGAGTCTTGTATTACATAATTTATTCAATAATATAACCTGGCTCTCTGAAGGCATATGCACCATTTATCAAATATATTGGACAGTTGTTTATAGTGGCACAGGCATTATGAATGTTACCTATCCCCAAACCTCTAAACTATTAAACGTCTAGGAGCCACAGTTCTCTTTTGTCCTGAAAGAGAAAGAACACTATACTTACTGTATATTTCACTCGGTCTTCTCAAGGGTGTGAGCCTAATACCTGAAGAAAGAAACATTAAGAATTAGAGAGAAGAAAAGAAACACCAAATGCACTAATGTTGCCATTATATCATGTGAAGATATTCAGTTGTTAAAGAAAAAAGAGGCTGCATACCAATTGGCATACTTCTATGCAATAACCTGGACGTAATACATCATACAATTGCATCTCAATTCCACACACCATTTGTCTCATACTGTTTGAATTTTAATTATCTATCTTAATACAGTTTGGATTAAATAGAATATAAAAGGTTCATCAGATTTTGTATGTAATTATAAATTGCCAACATACATCGTTGCTTTGGATGAAAGCATCTGCTAAGAGCAATTCTTCAACAATCCCGAAGACAATGTGAATGACCATGTGGACACTGTCTCTTACATCTGTCTGATGGTTGGTGACTCAGCCTGTGTTTGTCCCTCTTTCTCATCTCTGTTTCTTCACTAGTGCTTTTTCTGTTGTTGTCATGTGTGTGGATGTGACTGTGTGTCATAGTGTGTCTAGTCCTCTTTAACTGCTGGTTTCTCCTAAATCGATCCTCAGCCTCCTGCAGGACCAGGTGAAAGTCACACTGAAACCTGCAGCTACCCAACACAGCACCAAATGAATGACTGTCCATTTCATTTATATTTTTCACACAACCTGAGGAATGGAAAACAAGAAAAGGAACATTAATAACAAAAATAACAATGAGAGGACTGAAAAAAAAAAACAACAGAAAATGGCAGTAAGTATTGCTTATATTATCTAATGTGTTTGTGTGCATTTATACAGGCACACACCTGCACAGCGTAGAGTGCTGGGTTTAGAGGCAGATGACAGCTTCCGAAACCGTTTAATTTCTCTGTCTAACAGCTCAGAGCACAGAGACATTTCATCTGAAATCAGCAGCATAAATTCATGATCTAAAACTTCAAATGAACAGCAAAGAACTTCATTCCTTATATAAATCTGTAGGTGAAGCTAAATCAAAGGTTTTGCTATGACCTAGCACAAAGTGAACATGATGTTTGAGTAAGATTTACCATCAGAATGACTGTGTGGGCACTGGCTTCTCTTCATGGGATCAGGATGTCTGAAAATATCTGGGCTGAAACCCAAGAAAAATAAAACGGAGAGAAAAATGTCACTCCTTTGAGATGGAAAATTTGCTCTCTTGAAAAGACACTGACATGAATTTTGTATCTGGATTTAATGTGAACATCCTAACACTGAATAAAACAACTAGGAGTGAGAAAAGCAAGAATAAATCATACTCATATCACAGTTTTCAAATAAAAAATCTATTTCTTTCATTTTTCTTTCTGGCCACAAATGTATGATATTTTTCTGAAAGACATTGATTTGAATGATTTATTCATCAAATCACATGTATTTAAACAGTATCTTTATCTAGCAAAACTGTAAAAGCAAAACACAATAATTTATGATGCTAACCCCTGTGTATCTCTGCCGCCCTCTGTTGGTGTGCTGCAGTGCTGTAAACGTTTTTGGCCATCTTCATCTGAGTCTTGATATATAATTTTTAATCTCTTTGCCCCTCTTTCAGACTGTAATTTCCTCTCCATGTCTCTCTTTTTCACACATCCCTGTGTGCTTGTCTCTTGGTTGCCAGTTCTCTCAATATTCCTCTCATTCTCTCTCATTAGTTCATGCCCTCTCTTGTTGCCTTTTTCCCAGCTAGGGCCTTCGAAGTGAGTGACTTGGACAGGACTCAAACACTCTTCAGTGCTGACACACTGCTACTTACAAACACAAAACAAACAATGTTATTTTTACACTAGTTATCTCAATTAACACAAAATACTGTATAGTATGTTGCTGAAACGGCTGTAAACTGATGCAGAATGCTTAACATTTACACATTACTTTCTGTTTATGTGTTTACATGTCATTCTCACCAAGTTCTCTTTACTGTATGGTATTTCATTTGGGACTGGTCGTTCTAGAGTTCCTGCAGGGGTTGTGTGTAACTCCCCACATACTCGATGGTAACCTTTCACCTTTCGCATCACAGAACCTTCCCACCATGCCTCTTTACATTCCACAGATGAGGTTAACTTCTGATTGCTGGGCTGCTGTATTTCGGTGTCTCTTTCCCACAGTTTCACACCAATCTAAAAATCAAAATACAAGATTAGGCTAATAAACATATGGTTTGTGTGTGCGTTCACATATAAAATGTGAGCATGCTTGAGTTAAAAAGTTTTAAAACCCTACTAGGGCTGTGTATCGGCAATAATCTGGCAATACGATACGTGTAACGATATAGGGGTTGCGATACAATATATTGCCATACACTGCGATACTGTAAGTAAGGCGATATATTGGGATATTTCATATTTATGAATAGGATATATGGATACACTGGCATCTGCATTTGCAATAATCAGTCCCTGTAACATTCAACGCTATTGAACCAATTTTTTGTGCAGTATGAGTAAAGGGTAAATGAGTAGAAAAATTGAGTAAAAAAAATTGTAAAAACAATAAAATAAATACAGATGTTTAACATTTCTCAGAACCTTTCTACTTGGATTTCACAGGTTTTTCAGTTTGTATTTATGTTCCGCGTGGAATTACAGAGAACGCAACACATGCACCTCCCCATCTGCACAAAACACCCCCATCAGGAGAGAAAGCTGCAGCCATGCCGTCACATGGGATGCGGCAAACGGTGGCCGCACCGCGGTCCCGGGGCAGACATTAGCACAAAAGCCCTAGTAAAGACGGCACACTTCAGCTTTGTACACCGAGGCGGGAACTGGAACAATTCTCTCATCCTCCATTACTGTCAGCGAACTAGTGACGTGCCTTAATGCTAGTATTTCCTGTCACTGTTTAAGTTCAGAGATGAAGACTGCCATGTAGCAGTCTGGATATAAACTCAAAACAACTGCCATGAATCTTGTATGATTTTTTTTGTTTATTTAATTTTTTATAAATATGGATATTACGTTTTTGAGAATCGATACAGTATTGGCAAACAAAATATTGTGATACTCACGTTTATCGATATTTTCTTAAACCCCTAAACCCTACAGTACTGACTTTCACACATTTCTTATCACATTTCGTCTATGGTGTCATAACATGCTATCAGATCTGGTTTCATTTTGTTTGAAAGATCTCAGCACTTATGGACTAAATAAAACAAGAACACTCTAGGAAAAGTTAAAGAATAAAGTATATTAAAGGGATTGTTCAATCTAATGCTGAGGGGTTTTTTTTACATTTGGAGTGTCCTAGCCCCTTAACAAACTGCACATGGAAGCCCTTGGTGAAATACACAGCAACTGAAATATCATAATTCACAGACACAAACAGAAAAACCTTTTTCTCTAGGAGCTGTATTCTCTGGAGGATTTCTCCGGCGGACTGCCAGTGACTCTTCATGTCATTCTCCTCTAGACTCATTGTTGACATGCCTGCGCCTAATGATTCAGCTGTGTGGAGAAGGAAAAAAAACATCAAAACCTCATGTGCCATAGTCTCAAATTAAATGGAAACAGGACATGAAAAGAAGGGCATGGTTACTAAGTGCTGTGATGTGGAGCACCCGAAATGAATAGCATATCATCGCCACTGGCGACAATTTAAATCTTGAAGACAGTTATTAGCATTTTTATTTAAAGAAAAAGGTTTGTCACAACTTATTGCAGAGTAACAATTTTTGTTACCTGCTAATGACTCTTTTGCAATAACGTCTGCATGCTACAACCGACATATAGTGTGAACATGTACAAAAATTAAAACATCTAACTCACTGATTCTCTTGCAGGTGTGCAGGATGAACATGGCTGCCTTTCTAACCTCTTCATCACTAGCCTCAGTGAGCAGAGAAATCATAATAGGCAAACCTCCTGTCGACAACAACTGAGACTGATGCTCTACTGCACAGACAGAGAACAGACAAACTAATTACAATAATATTCAAGCCATGCATTTCCCAAAGGTTATTTATAATTGCAGTGTAAAAGCAGCCACATGTGGTTAAACAGATGAAAGAAACTATACTTTTGTGAGAAAGAAGAGCAATCGAAACTAAAAATACAAGTACAAACATGCCCATTTTAATTGACTTTCATTTATTATAATTTTACATCTCTTTAAAAAAAATAATATATAAACTATCTACAATATAACATTTGAATGGAGTATGCAGCTGTATTGGGCTAAATTGCAGAAATTCACAGAGAATGATACAAAGAAATATCAGGAATTTGAATCTAGAGCTTACTTTACATGTATGTGGTAGAAAAATTCAAATGTCATTTAACTTCCATCTGTTACCTACAAACTCACCACAGGCATCTGTGAGGTGTCCAATCGTCAACACCACAGCGAGCTGGTCCTGTGGGTCAAGGTTTGGGCTGGACAACAGACACAGCAGTCCTGGGATGACCATCGACTTTGATAAACAAGGCACCAACTGCTCTGTAACAGAAAGACAAAAGAAATGGAGAATCCAATACAACACAGTACAGTTATCTTGTGTATGTCTTACCGTTGTTCGAGATGCAAGCAGACAGTGTTTTAGTGATTACTATGGCCACCTTACAAGCAGGAGCACTGTGTGCCGACTGAGACAAAACTCTTGTAAGAGTTTCTGAGAGTGAATCTAGGCCTCCCACTGACACAAAATACTGCTGAGCACAAGCTGAAAAGCACATATTCACATGAGATGAGAAAATGAGTACATACTGTGGCATTACGTTATTTTGTGCTGATGCTGTTTGTGCTCACGATTGTTTGCAACAGTCATGCCAATAAATGAGCATATAGGCTGTGCCAGCTCTGCCCTGGGCAATGCCACTTCCTGCAGCCAGGTCTTCACCAGGGGAAACACATGCATACATGTGTTCTGATTCTCTTCTGTCATAAACAAACACATTGGGAGATACTTCAAGTTTTTATTTGCATGCGTCATGGTACTCGTGAATAGCGGCACCTTAAATGTGGTTGTTCTTTTGTTGTCTATGGAGGGACAGAGAGGTCTGGATTTCATAAAAAATATATCTTAATTTGTGTTCCGAAGATGAATGAAGGATTTACGGATTTGGAACGACATGAGGGTGAGTAATTAATGACAGAATTTTCAGTTTTGGGTGAACTATCCCTTTAATTATGGTAAAGGGGTAGAGAAGGGATGGAGAACATAACCATACCATTCTGAGGATTGTTGACAGAGCCGCAGAGAGCACTAGACACAGTGGCCCACAACTGTAGCTGCTCATAAGATGCGTTAGGATCTGGAAAATTATGCCTGAAAAGTAGCATAAGAAAGAAAATAAACTGAAATATGTTTCTTTTGAGCAGTAAGGAGTGTTTAAGCGAATTTTCAGATGTTTATTAAAATTTCTGTGATTCACGTCAACAAAACACCAGACGGTGTCTGAAATGTTACCCCTCCGCACTAGGTAGGAGCATATTATACTTTGTTTTGGAATGTTTTCATTTGTCCAGGACATTGACTGTGGTATGTTTTACATGAAAATTATATTTAAGTTTATCTAGTTCACAATCTCATGTTTAATTCAACGTGTTGATTTCTGTTTCTTTGTAAATTGCTCAATTGTTCAAAATCTACTAGCATTTTTTAAGCAGAACATTTTTAGTTTTTCAGTGTGTGGAACACAAAAGAAAATTAACAGTTTAAATATACTTAAGAAATAAAGTCATACAGAATAAATAAAGGCAGAATTTTCAGTTTTTGGCCTACCAATCTCTTTACGCAAAAAGCCACTGGACATTGAAGATTTTATAAAAATAAATTTTCAGTATACAAAAACTCCATAAAATAAGAGTTTTGAAAATGGCTGTATACTGTTTTAACACTATGTAGATGTCTTCAATACATACCTATAAGTAGTTTAAATCTAAAGGTATTAAAGTAAAAATAATACTATGATAATTATGCATACCTGAACAAACTGAACTTAATGTGTGTACCTGAACAAACTGAGCAAGGTTTCGATACACCTGGAGGTCTTAGCAAGAGTCTGTCCACATCCTAGAAAGCAAAACACACACGCACACAAACACACACACAACACAAACCATTTGTGAATTGCCAACCTGTTCTCTCCACACTCTACAGTACAAAAACACAGTATCATTACAGGAATAGTCTCATTGGAGGTAAGTTTTATGGTGAACTTTACTGTTGTTGGAAACCAATACAGACAGCATGTACACTGCTACTCTTTTTTCCGTCAGAGGCATTTTCTGTTCCAGATGCTGCGCTAAGTCACAAAACATCTCCTCTCTGCACAGTGACTGCTTAACGCTCTCTGCAAGGAGAATATGTCCATAGTCAAATGTTATATTTCAAATATGAACTGTTTAACAATACAATTATAAAACCACACACAGATCCAAATGTATGTATAATGATAACTGCATACACACCATGTAATTCAGCCAAGGATGCAAGTGTAAATAGAGCAGTCTCTTTAACCTGAGAGAAAGTGCTGGACTTTGACAGGTTATAGATGAAGGTAATTCCCCCAATCTCTCTAAAGAACTCCACATACTGACCTAATAGGAAAATCAAAAGGGTCATTAAAATTAAGTACTTTTAGGTTTGTATGAGGCAGTTGTGAGCGGTACTTCAGACCGTTTTGTTTGCAGATTGAGATGATAGTGAGAAGAGCTTGTTTCTGTGATCCAGGCCATTTCATCTGGTATTTTAGACATTCCAGTAACAGACGCAAATCTGTCTTGGTAGCTGAAAACATGATGACTGTTAAGTCCTTTAGCTTATGAAGCAAAATATGAACTTAGATCTGTACAACAGATGTGTTTTGTGCTATAAAACACAATACAATATTAATATACATTGTATCTTTCCACTTTAACAGAACACAAACTAGAGAAAGTGAAGGATTTTAGTAGAACTATGTCGTGATAGTAATTCAAAACATTGCTATTAAAACTAAAATAAAATATATTTTATGATATTATGCTGACCTTCCATTTTTTGTACTCATTAAACCATCCTTTTCACCAACACAGTTAAGGTATCACTATATCCTGCAAAAAAGACGATTGTTTTTAGAATTTAGTAACGTTACATTAACTGTCAGTAAATAATAACGATAAACAAATATTTCTCAAACGTCGCTGAACGCCATAATATTTAACTTGAATACCTTCAGACAGGGTTTGGTTGGCTACAATTTATATACGACCCAATCCTAAAAAAAATTATAAAAGAAACTTTAAATATTGTTGATGATGCCAGAATTATTAATGTTAAAGACCAACGACATTTCAACGGAAAAACTTCACAATCCCGCGCTCAGTAACGTGCCGCTTTTTTTTAATCACGTGAGCAGATTGGAAAGACGACTTAGTTAATGAAATTGAATAATTCGTTATTAAGTGGTTTATATTATTTATTTTTATATGTGTATAATATTATATAACATAAATCAATTAATTACTAATTAATTACTTTTTTTTTCTTTCATATAAAAAAGTCGGAGCTGTGACTATTGAGTACGCACAGGACTGTAGGGGGCGCTGCGAGCTGAACGTTTGCAACCACTCAGCTACGACGGGACTGAAAAGCAGAAGAAGAGAAGATCATTCAGCGAGCAGTAGCAGGTATGTGTCACTTTAACTCGGCTTTTACTCATATTAAAGTTGTCTTTTGTTGCGCAGACATTTGTAGATTTTGTGTTCAATTACTCAAATTTGCAGGAAAACATCACTTAGTTATAAAATTGGCCATTAGATTTGCCACATTTTCACGAAAGCCGGTATTTTAGCTTGTAAGGCTAGGACGTTATAGACTAAAATCAAGAAATAAATCGTGTTTATACTGGACGTAACCTATATAGATTTTATTTGACCCTGACACGTATGAAAAAGCCTTAATGTTGGATTATTTACATTGCAAACATGGTTAGATTTATATTAAGAAGATTCTGCATGATCTATGAGTATATATTAACTATGTCATATTAATACTTCTTAATATTTATTGGTTATATCGCTGATTTGAGCATGCAAAACACAACTATTTCTGCAGATTTTAATCTGCACTTACTGTAGTTTTTTGATCAGTTTAAGACTGCCTGTTACTTAATCTTGTGATTTCTCGTTGTGTTTTCCCAGATGCTGGAGTTGTAGTTGTAGACTGATTTGATCACTGCATCCAGACAGTAATGTCTGGCTATTTGCGTTCAAGACTCCTCCTTTACACTAGTGGAAAACATCTGACCAGTTTCTTTGCACCCAGCCATCATGTTTTATCTGATAAACGGTGTAGAACCTGCTGCCCACATCCTTCTCAAGCCCGGAGCTTCTCTTCCCGTCGTGGTCGATCGGATGGAAGATCAGGACAGGAAGGAGAAAACACACTGCATGCTCCAAGACGTGAAGTAGACTTCCAGCTGAGCCGGCTGCAGATCAACACAGTTCTGCGTGCTAATGAGCAGGCCGTTTGTATTCCAGAGTTTGATGGCCGTAGTGGTCCCAGTCCAGTGCTGAGGTTTGAAAGTAACCAGCTTTCAGCCAATACTCCACTAGAGGACCGGCGCAGCAGTGCCAGCTGCCTCCAGACTCGTGGCTTGCTTTTTGGCGTGTTTGATGGACACGGTGGACATGCATGCGCTCAAGTGGTCAGCGAGCGTCTGCCTTATTACATTGCTGTATCGATGATGTCAGAGTCCGTCCTGGAGGATCTAGAGGCTGCCATGGAGACCTTACGACCCGTGCCGCCCATTCTACAGTGGTACAAGCACCGTAATGACTACAACTACAGGGAATCATCAGCCCTCTATGTTGATCATTTACGTGTTTACTGGCAGGAGCTTCTGTCGAGTGAAGAACATGGAGATGGCATGCGTCCCGCAGATGCTCTCATCTATGCATTCCAACGACTGGACACAGATCTTTCTCTTGAGGCACAGGTGCCGCTCGCAAATGACCTGATGCGGAACACAGCCATCCAGGCCGCCTTCGCTGGATGCACGGCTTGTGTGGCTCACATTGGACCAGAAGGTGTGCATGTTGCAAATGCAGGAGACTGTCGGGCAGTTTTGGGCGTCCAGGAGCATGATGGGAGCTGGAGTGCTTTGCCACTCACACAAGACCACAACGCTGCCAATGTAGCCGAGGTGGAGCGTATATGGCAGCAGCATCCGGCTAGTGAACGGCATTCTGTAATCGTAGACGACAGGTTGCTCGGGGTCCTGATGCCGTTACGTGCGTTTGGAGACGTTCGCTTCAAATGGAGTCGTGAGCTGCAGCAGAGTGTTCTGGAGAATGGAGACTCTGATTCAGAAGCACTGAATCTTTATCAATACGCTCCACCTAATTATCTCACTCCACCTTATTTAGAGGCGACGCCAGAAGTCACCTACCACCGGCTTCGACCCCAGGACCGGTTTTTGATTTTGGCTTCTGATGGGCTCTGGGACGAGATGACCAGTGATGAGGCGGTCAGGCTTGTGGCAGAACATCTGACTGGTATTCATCTGCAAGCTCCAGTTTCGGCCAGCCAGCTCAACTTGGGACAAATGCACCAGCTGCTGCTGCAGCGACGGGCCAGAGCAACACCCGCTTTGGATTTGAACGGAGCCACACATTTGATTCGCCATGCACTGGGCACAAATGAGTATGCAGAGATGGACCAGGAGAGACTGGCAACCATGCTGGCTCTGCCTAGCGATTTAGCACGCATGTACCGAGATGACATCACTGTCACCGTGATTTATTTTAACCCTAATTTTAGCAAAACCACAAACTAATAAGTTCCTTACTGTCTTTTATATTGTTGCGTATACTTAAAAATGTCTACAGGTGACGTTAATTTGAGTTTGCAACAGATGCTTGCATTTTTTTAAGGAAAATGTGAATGCAGACAATGGTTTGAGTTCAGTGACTCTAAATGACACTTTATGGGTTACAAATGTGAAGGTAAAGTCTTAATCTGTTTATGTAGTTCTTTCAACAGATAGAACTAACATGCAAATAAAAAAAGTGTCTATATCATTGAGGCCAGTTATTTTTCATCCTCTTGCAAATGTTTTAATTATCTGCTTTTCCTTATACCTCACATCTTTTATGTCTCTGATGAGTATAGATCTGTTCTAGACTGTTTTGTTGAAATAGTTCATGTCTATGCGTCTTTAATCATAGTTATATTGGGTTTGTCTAGATCTGTTCAAAGAAGTTGTCATTTAATGTGTATTTTTTACAACACTAGGATTAGGATGATAAAAATTCTTCTAATTTATTCTATAGATGTTCCATAAGACATTAATTTTCCTTGCATATTAAGCACACTTACTACTTCCTACTGTATGTTGTTTTTTTCTCTGCTTGTGCTTTGAAAACATTTTCACTTTGCACCTTGTTGTGACTGCAGGTTGTGTCAAAGTGCTACAATGAGTCACAACTAAATTCTTGTCAATGCTTAAACTGATAATATTTGCAGTGCACAGTATGAAGGTCATAGGGGCCAATTTTATGGAAGGTTGTATTATACGTTACATTTTACATTAACATTACATTTAAAAAAAATGTATTTAGCAAAATTGATATGTGGATTTATGAAGTAAACCTGGTGCACTATGTTTCCTTACAGTAAAAAATGTTTTGCTTTATTGTCTATAATGTTACTATTTGTTCTGTTCTAATGTGAGTGAGAGACTTCAAAAACTCCTCTTTTGAAAATTTGTGAATAAGATCATATATTTTCACTGCAGAAATCTAATATAATCTGCCTCTTTGGTTATTAAAAGAGATTTAATCCAGATTATCTTGTTGATCTGTTTATTTCAGAATGGGACAACGAAAGAAGCAACACAGACATTTAAAGTCACATTTTAGTCACTGAACACGGAAATGTTGTTATGACTTCTTATTAAAAACAAGGTTGTAAAATAAAATTATGCAAAAACACCTCAAAATGTTTTTTGTAAGTAAAATTACATTTCTGATCCAAATTCAGTAGTAATCACATTTGTAGCCAGAAGTTGATCGCTTAAACGTATCTGTTATACAACATCTAATGAGATAACAAGTAAAAGGGAATTTAACATACTTATGGACACTGCTGTTTTAAAGTTTGTGATCAGTAAGATTTTTTAATGTGTTTTAAATAAGTCTCTTCTGTTCATCATGACTGCATTTATTTGACCCAAAGTACAGAAAAAAATATTATTTAAAATAATGTTTTTCTATTTTAATATTCTGTGATGCAAAATTGAATTTTAATTACCATTACTACATTCCTCAGTGTCACATGATCCTTCAGAAATCATTCTAATAGTCTTTATTATCATGTTTAATCAATTTATAACATCCTTGCTGAATAAAATCATTTAATTTATTTCTTTAAAAAAACAAAAACAGCAGCAAAACTGTTTCCAGTATCGATAACAAATCAGTATATTAGAATGATTTCTGAATTATCAAGTGACACTGAAGACTTTGGAGCTTTGCATCACAGAATAAAATATATTTTAAAGTATATTAAAATAGAAAACTATTATTTAGACACTGAAGACTGGAGTAATGGCTGATGAAAATTAAGATTTGATCACAGGAATAAATTATATTTTAAATATATATATATATATATATATATATATATATATATATATATATATATATATATATAAAGCATTATTTTAACTTGTAATAGAATTTAGCAATATAATTTTTTTCCCTATATTTTTGATCAAATAAATGTAACCATGATGAGAAGATCCTTCTTTAAAAATATTGCAAATTTTAAACGGCAGTTTAAGTATTGTTGTTCAAATGTATTTAAATCCTCGGTCCACAGGAGCGCTCTATGGATAGACCATAGATAGTAAAGAAGGGATAGACTTTTCTTTTACTGTCTATGGGATAGACCTTAGACCTCTGTTGAAGTTCTGCGCATGCGCGGAGCGCCCGCGGAAATTCAAACGCTCGAGCTCAGCTGACAGACGCGGACGTTTGAAAACTCCACAAACTCTGCCACGGTTATTTTACTGAGGTAAGAAATATATATTTTATCCATTAAGCTGAGAAAATAGCGTTTTATATTCAAACTACTCTCTACGACTTCGACCATTTTGTATTTTGTATTTTGTTTTTGTTTAACAGTGATTGGTATCTTTAGTTAGCTTTAGCAGCTCTTTGGCCTCAATGTTTCGTCATATGAAAAATACATATTTGTAATCCTTAGATTAACAAGTCATCTCGTATCAACAACAACGACGTTCGTAGTTTATTGCTGTTGATATGAATATTTTAAATGAATCCATGTTCTACAGGACTGTATAAACAACGAACGTTAGTAACACTTCTGTAACTTATATGATGAATTGCAATTTAAAATCAGTAACCTATACGTCACATACAACTGATGTATGACTGTTTTAAAGTCTATATTAAACTTTATTTCGTTAATCTTGAAGATTTTTTTATTTTTATTTTTTTTGCTGACAGGTCATAAGATGGAAAATCCGAAGAGACCTAGAGATCCATTGGAGGAAAACACTTCAGCCTCTAGTGGTAAGATCTCGTCTGTCACCTCCTTCACTCATTAAACACACTAACCAGTGAATTAGTGTCAGTGTTTTGAACTTTAATAGTTTGTCAGTTGTTGCAAATTCTAAGATATGTCAGCTATGTTCTTTTGTAACTGAGTTTTAATATTATATGTGATGTTGACAGATTAACAATTAGGCCGTATAATGATATCAGTATGAGTTTTAAGTTCTAAAATGTTTTGCAGAACTTGAAAATGTGTTGAAGAAAAGGCGGCTGGCAGCAGGGGGAGAGGAGAACCTGGACCCCAAGAAATCGCCTTCCAGGACACGCTTGCGATTGGCAGAGCTCGAGGTGAAATCAGACACTCCTGCCATAACCTCTATCCGCTCCAGAGTCCAGCAACTCAGCCAGAGACGAGATGGTAAGAATTCAGATTTCCTGTTGTAAATCACCCTGCCACTTCAGGTATATTTAAACTATTTATTTAAAAAATGTTTTTGCGATTTTCCAGTACATTTCAAAATCATTGTGAAGTGAAACTGGCACACAATGTTACTTGATAGTAAATATTGCTTTGCTTTTTACATTTGTGTTATTTGCCAATAATGTTACTGGTTATTTTGTTCTAATGTTAGTGACTGACTAAAGACCCTTTTTTGGCAATCTGGAAATGGAACACTACTCCGTGCATAATGTAGCATTTTTATGATGCCCATTTTAATCAGCCTTTCTGGTTATTAAAATATGTTTAATCCAAATTATCTTGTTCATACTTCAGAACGTCACAATTTTATATATATATATATATATATATATATATATATATATATATATATATATATATATATCATATAACTAAAGGCTATTAAATACATCTGTTAATAACATACAAATTTCTAACATTTCAGTTTTTTTTTGTTTTTTTTTTAATTTTGTATTGTTTTTCTTATTTTTATGTATTTTGCATGGAGGTTGCATGGAATATTTGTACTTCTAAAATGTAATTTGACCCATTGCGTGGCTATTTAAGGGAACTGCAAAAATAAGTTTGAGAAAAAAAAAACTACTAAATGCATTTTTCCTAATATGTAAATTTAAATGTAAAATATTTTTTTAAATGGCCATGTTTTTTTTATTAACCATCGTTCATTCTCTTTCATGTTGCACTTTATAATTTTGTTGTCTCTATTATGAGAATTGTGCCATTGATATGTTTATGTAGTGTAATTATATTTCCATAATTTAGTAATGAATTGTCATTTTCCTGTGTTGTCAGGTGGGACTGGGTTAGTCCAGCGCTGTCTGTCAGACCCGGGGTCCGAGGGTTGCACCGACAGCATGTCCTCGCAGATCTGTCATATCGGTGAGTATTTTCTTCCACCTAGGCTGCTGCAGCTTCTTTTACTGCATACTTTATTAAGTCTTTAACTGCGGCGAGCTGAATGTGCATTTTTATGAAAGGTGAGGGAGAGTTTAGCTCTCGCCTGGAGTGCTTCAAAGCTCCGACTCCACTAAACAGCCCCGGTCGCTCCACACCCTGCACACGCAATCTCTCCAGCTTTGTGCATGGCATCCAACAGCAGTTGAACGCTGCAGTGACACCCAGCAGTAAAGAAGCCTCCCGTATCCGCCAGGTAGATCTGTCCCACCCATCTCACCTTTTTTCTGACTGTTGCAGTAACAAATCTCTAAGAGAAGGATATGTGTTGTAACTAAGTCCAACTGTCTTCAAATACAGGCACGTGAGGATGAACTGCGTAAGTTGAAGGTTCAGCCAGTGGCAGAAAACATATGGTTGAAAAGGAGTCTGTCTGACTCTTCCCTCACTGAGGTGAGCCAGTCAGGTTAAGATGTTTGTCAGTTTACTGTGGATTCTTGTCTGGATTTTGAGCATTTAGAAGTTTAGATCAAAAGTAAATAATCCCCGTTTTCCCAGAGGCCATCTCCATCCACATCCTCTCCCTGGGTTTACAGGAAAAATCAAAAACCTCAGTGGCCTCCGTTTCAGCCTGGGAGTGTGAGCATGTATTTGTGACAATTTGTTGAAATTAATTAATTAATTTATTTATTTATTTATTCTCATTTGTCTGTTTCGTCATACTTCTTCACCCTGAGGTTTGAGGTTCATCCATAATTTGCTTATGGTCACTAGTGTAAATTGCAAAGTTTGCACAAACTTACTTGGGGAGAACAGTTTTTTATTTTTATTTTTGTATATATAGTGCAAAACTTAATTTCAGCTTTTATCTGTTCTTCAGGAAGAGTTAAAGGGATCTGAATTCAGCTCCTGTGAGGTTGACAGTAAGGTATTTGATGAAAGTCTGAACACCACGCCACTATGCTCTGTGGACATCCGTTTCCCCAATGAAGAACTTTATACGTCTATAGGTAAATGTGCTTGCTAAAATCTCTTGGATCTTACTTAGCTACTGTATTTACCACATTTTTTTCTGTAACAGAACCTGAGGCTTTGAACACTTCCACTCTAATTGACAAGATGTTTGAAGACGTCCTGCAGCATGCAGATACGGAAGGTGAAGGTGAAGATGGAAATGAGGAAGAGGGGGTGGAGAAGGATATAAGTTATTCATCAGAGACTGTAAAGGAAGACAAAACTGAATCCGACACAGCTGAAAAGGAAGACAAACAGGAACCAGTCACATTAAATAAGTATCCTCTTGAACAGAGTGAGATGTGTGAAGAGAGTGAAGAAACTCCTGATTCCATGGATGAAGAGAAGGAGCTCCAGTCTGTTGATGATGGTGAAGGAAAAATGGAAGAAAAGCAGGAGAGTACCCCTATGGGTGATGAGGACTTTCTAACCCTGCCACCCAGCTGTATCCTCTCTCCTCTCAGCAAATCTGTGGAGGCTGTTGTCACACCACTGGTATTGTTCTGATTTTTATGAGATTTTAGTTGCTGTTATGGTGACACCCAGTAAATGAAAGAAATTGCTTTAGGACTTTAAGAGTGTGTTTCGTGTATATTGTTAAATATTATGTCACCAATGAAATTCAAGTGCTTGTCAAAAATGTTTTTTATCAAAATGGCTTTTAGTATAATTATGCCACTTTCATATGAAGTTATGCCAGGCAGTGTTTTACATCTGAGTTTTCCCTTGTGTAAATGGAAAGTTCACAGGTACAGATACATGTCCCTTTCAGTTACAGTGTATGAGTGTAATAAATTGCATAGATATAAATGTATTATTTTGTTAAAAAGACCATAAATGTCTGTTTCTGAATGTTTTCATTTTCAGATTGAAATCAATGTGTCTGAGCCATCAGTACAGCCGCCCTCACCTGAAGAAATGACAGCTGGTCCTGCTGACTGCGATCAACCTTTATACAGGTGCACTCACTTAAATAATAACAATAATAATTTGTCAAGAGACTTGTGATTCTGTATCGCTGTTTGTCCAACTTGGTATTTAATACCTGAAGTGCATGGTTTTTTCTATTTTTATATATATATATATATATATATATATGACAAATCGGCCATTTATTTAATCAAAAATACAGTAAAAACGGTAACATTGTGAAATATTATTGCAATTCAAGTTAACTTTCTTTTTTTGAATATAATTTATGAAGATAATTTATTCCTGTGATGGAAAAGATGTATTTTCAGCATCATTACTCCAGTCTTCAGTGTCACATGATCCTTTAGAAAGCATTCTTATATGCTGATTTGGTGCTCAAGAAATATTTCTTATATTGAAAATATTTTTTGGGAAACTCTGATAATTTGTCTTTCAGCATTTAATGACCCGAAAGCTCAAAATAACAGCATTTAAAAAAAAAATAAATCTATATATATTTATGCATATCCGTATTATGTCACTCAGCTGTCTATATATTGGTTAACCACTTAAATTTACCCTTTTACCCAATTGTTTTTCATACAATTGACAGCATTGATGCCTACCGCTCACAGAGGAAAATCCATCCCCCCTCTACTCCCAGCTTGACCCCTGGAGTTCAGAAACCGGTTCGAGAGAAGACTTGCTTAAAAAAGCCCATAAACATCAAGGAGAGAATTAAGGTTTGCAGCTTTTTACCGAGAGACTTACTGGACTATTTTTGGAGACTTCATGCATGCAAGATCTAATGCAAGTGATTTTATTTGGGTCATTAAGGCTTTAAATGAGGAGGCAGCCAAGTTGCAGACAATCATCACACAGACACTGCAGGCTCTGAGCTGCTGTAGTGACGAGGAACATGGGAAAGGTTCCCAGCAGGAGGCAGAGGCTGAGAAACTCCTGCTGGTCTCCAGTAAGTGAAACATCAGCGAGCAAAGTGCATTTCTCTATTTGATCCTCTCTGCTCTGATTTGGCTTTCCAACATCTGTTTAATGTAGGTGAAAAACGAGCAGCCTTACTGGCAGAGGTCAGCAGGTTGAGAGAGGGTAACGCTGGTGAAACAGACCCCCAAAATGCACCTCTGCAGCCCTGCAGAGGCACAATCAGCATCAGCAGCATCCAGCTGCCCTTAAAAGTGGATTTTGTGTGCTCTGCTCGCACAGGTAAGCATTACTACATATTTATAAATGGGAGATGATGAATTTTCAATGCACAAGGTCAGTGTTCTCACACAATTCGTTTGTTATCTCTCTAAAGGTCGCCCAACACAATACTTCTTAGTTTTGATCCGTTATGGCCCATGTAATATTGTGGCAACACCTTTGGCTACAGCTGCTGATGCGCAAAATGGAGACACCATCACCTTCCCAACTTCTATTACATTGTGAGTTCACACGCTACATACAGGGCTTCTTTGAACTGATGTCAGAGTTTGAAACTGTGCAATGCTTTTAAAAGAAGGTTTTTAAATACAAACAGCAGGGATATACACTAGTTTTAATGATTTGCTTCCACAGACAAGACATTCGCTCCAATTTTGAGATTGACATTGAGGTCTACAGTTTGGTAGGTAGAGTTTGGGTGCAACCAAATAAGTTTAAAAAAATATATAAAATATTTTTTTCCTCAAGCTTTAGCTTATATTTTTAGGTCATAATTTGGGTCTTATTGTGTATTCTCTGTTTTATAGTCCAGTATTCAGAGTACTTCCTGCAGCATGAATACTCAGCAGATCCGCAGCTCAACAAAGTCAAGGGTTTGTACACTTTCTCACATTATGTTTAGAAAGCAGAGTGTTTTATTACTTTTAGCAATGCACAGTTGCAGCAAAATGTTTGTGTTTCTAGGTGACACCCAAAAAGATTCTCCACAGCATCACAGTATGTATCTTCTCTGTTTGTTTCCTTACCGTCATTAGGCTTCATTTATGAAACATGAGCTAAACAAATGTGTATTTTCTGTTATAATATTCATAAAATCTAACTTTTTCTGAATTGTCCCATAAGACACGAGAATACCGTTACAAACAATTCAGAAAATCATAAATGAGTATGTTTGCATTGTAAACATTGTATGTTTACATTTGTTGAACGATAGACCGCTTTAGCTCATCCAAATGTCTATTTTTGTTTTTCTAGAAATCTAACCAGAGTGTAATGTGTAAGTATAATATAAAGTTACTCACTTTATCATTTGTTGATTGGTAATATCAGTTATGGATATTTCTTTACCATCCATTATAGCTGCTACTCTGCCTGGTCTGAGTGCCCAACGCTCTAGTAACTTCACATTAGTAGGCTCTCACAAGATTACCCTGAATTCATTGGGACAGAGCAAGTTTCCTCTGGACAAGGTATTGATTCAGTAAACCTGTGTTCACATTAGAGAGAACAAGGAGATGTGTGTTGAAAAATATTTGTGTTGTTTTCCTCACCTTTACGAGCACTTATTGTATCACTCAATGATTTATTTATTTTTAAAGACAGTAAATTTTGTGTACACACTTTCACTCTTAATTTTCACTAGGGGTGCTCCGATCACGATCGGCCGATCGTTAATGCGCATCTTGTCCTAATTTTCACAGTGGTTAACCAGGAGATCTGTGGTTGTTCTGTGTTGTTTGCACTGTGGTGGGAGTTGTGGAAATGTAACTGGGTCTCTGTCCATCTCTCCCGTTTCTCTCCACTCAGATGAAATTTGCAGGCAAAATCAGGCGACTCCTTGGAGATGAGTTTCAGGAAAAGGTGTCACTCTTTCCATCTTATTCTCTGATTATGGTTTAGTGGGCTTTGCACATTTCCTGTGTCGCTGTGTGTGTGTGTGACAAGTTACAATACTGGCCATTTTGTTGATCCATTTGCTATTAATGAATGCTCTGGCCTGTGCATTCATCACTTGTTTTGAGACAAACCAAACCAATATCCCCACAATTACCCTCTTTTGATCTCTTAACATCCTGCATTTTATTATGGAGATATTATGGAATTTTACAGTTGTCTTTCAGACCTAAAAAATGTATTTTTTCTTTTTAATATTTTTCATTTATAATTGAAAGCATTTTAATAATTTTTCATTTCAGTACAGCCTTTGCCTTTATTTAGTAAAGGTGCATTAAATTGATCAGAAGTGATTAAGACATTTATAATATTGCAAAAGGTTGTCAAATAAATGCTGTTTGATCTTTAAAAACTATTCATCAAAGGTTTAATGTTCTTTGAATGTTATAGTTTTAAACAATTAACTTAAAGTAAACCATTCAGAAATTGACATGCACATATGTTGTTGTTTTTTTTGTCATGACTAACCCATTTGTTATATTGTGTAGGTTCCCTTCCTCTCTCCTCTAGAGGGCCACATCTATCTGCGGTTGCACGGCGAGGGCCACTCCAAAGTCCAGCATCAGGGCTTTTTAGTGAGTTGGTGTATGTTTCCCAGAACTTGACTGATGTTTTGTTTAGATTGTTTTATCATATGGAAAAGGCACTTACCATATCTGTAGTCCCTTGATTAGTTTGTATAAAGCTAAAAATTTCAGAATATGCGAAATACGTTAGCAGTTTATCTATCTAGTCGCAGTCTGATCCTTCTGAATGCAAGTTGTTTGAAAATGACTTAGGACAGAAGAATATTTTTTGTGTTGAAATAGAGCTACTATTTAAGGTTGTTAACATGTTCTCTCCGGTTACATTAGTACTTCATTTTGTGATTTTAAAATATTTATTTCATTTGTGATAAGTTTGTTTTTAACATATTCTTTTGTAATTGTTTGTGCTTTGAGACATGTCTACAAGAAATGTGGTGTTTTTGTGAAATTTATGCTGCAATTTTGTTTTTTTCATAGACGATGTTTGAGGATGTGAGTGGCTTTGGAGCTTGGCAGAGGTTCTATTTCCTTCTGGAAGGAGGACAACTTCTCTACTGGAACTACCCAAATGAGATGGGGAGCAAGGTGGGATTGTGCAATTGTGTGTGTAAAAAATGTGTACCCTTCTCCTCATTATTTTTTTAATCCATCTCTTTCTTTTCCAGCCAGCAGATGGCTGTCTCTCTCTCTTTAGCTTCTGCAGTGTCAGGCCTGTGGAGCGAGAGTGCTGTGCACGGCCACACACCTTCGAATTAGTAGAGACAGATGCACTCCAGCAAGAACACAACCAAACCTTGAAGAAGTAATGCATTCATGAATTTACTAAAGAAATAGTTCAGCCAAAAATTTATCTTATGTCGTCACCCTAATGTTGTCATTTTTCATGGAACACAAGGGAGACATGCAAAGTGACCATGTTTGCAGATCTGAAAAAAATAAATAAAAGACAAACATATAAAACTAGAAGATCCTCCATCTAAAAAAGGTGGTTTAAACCTTACATGAAATGAAAATTCTGACTGTTTTTTTAAATGCATGTTATAGATCTTATTTTGAACAATTCATCCATGCATTTTTTCGAAGTAATCAGTTTCACTCAAATTTACATCACATTATGGAAGAAAAGATCTGCTACTTCTTTACATTAAATGACTGACATTTAGTATCTGTTTACAATAGAGTATTGGTTTAAATTTTTATGTAAATGATTTTTTGTTGTGCAGGTGCTGGTTTTCAGCAGATACACGAGAAGAGAGGTCTGACTGGATGGAGAAACTGAATCAGACCTTACTGGATTCTCGAATCTGGAACAAGAAGCATGTCTCCAACGATAACAGGGCCAGCACATCCTCTAACACTGGAAACTCTCGTGAGAGCATCCTGTAACACAACACAAATGTGAACCCTCACCATGTAACGCTAAGAAAGGAGATCTCGGAGAAGATCATACGTGACACTAAAAAAAAGGACTGTTTTATATAATAATGCATTACAATCTACATATTCTACTACTTTATTGGATGCTTGCATAATAGTGGCATGTTTAAGATTTTTGATCTGTCATTGCATCCTATAGATTGTGCTATATTTTAGAATGGTTTACCACATTATAAGGATAGATGGTTTTGCCATTCCAATTAATTTTCAGGTAGGCCATGTAGTCAGAGCAGATTGGTTTGAATGCATGGGGTAAGTAAGTTTCCTAAGTGCCTATTTATCTCCTGCCTTATTCTGACAGTTGGCCAACTGAATCAACTGAATAAACTGATCAACTGAAATGCTTTACATTTTAATGCAATAATCTGTAATGGGTTATGCTTATGTATGAGGGTGTCCTAAATTACATGATATGAAGTTTACTGCATTAGTAGGGAATCGATGTTTGTCGGCTTTCGACTAAAGCTTTTTTATTTTTCATTTACTCTGGGAACAATTTATATGACTGTCAAACTGCAGTCTTCATCTAGAAGGGAGAATTGTTTTTATTTGAATGTACATTAATATATGAAATGCATGCAGAATCGTATAGCTTTGATTTTTCTGGGAGGACAGTTTCATAATGTAGCTCTTTATGATTTGATTTTGAAAAATACTGATGAATTTTTACTTCAGAAATTATTTTGGGAATACCTGGCCATGCGTTATACCTAGTGAGGTTAGAAGACAAGTCTTGCCAACATAAACTAAACGGAGTATACTGTACTCTGATGGTCGTTTGGGGTTCTTGGGTTATATTTTGGAATGTGCAAGTATAAGAATAGCACTACAGAGCTGTCAGTCTGAAAATACTGTGATAATTCATGCAGGGGGAGCAAGTAATGTTTAACCTTATGAATTCTTTGAGATTTATTTGAAGCTTCAGTAGGTTATATCTGTTTGTCTTGTAAAAGAATGTACTGTACACTAGAGACTGTGAAATTGATGGGAAGTGTTTTTGTGCCATGTTTTTCCCAAGTATGTGTTTTTGCCAAGGGTCTCATATGCTATTTCTGTGTTAAACTATAAAAAACCATGAAATATCCTGGTAAAGATACTGTAAAATAAATATGGCTGTTAAAACCGTAAGTGTTTGTTTTTCTTTGAAACTTGACAGCAGTATTAGTTTCTTCTTGTGTTGAACACAACCAAAAGGGATATTTTGAAGAATGTTTGTAACCAAGCAGCTTGTTTTAAGTCTGGTGTGTGTACAGAGAAGCTGCCACACACTAATCTACTAGAATTTAGAAATGAAATTAGTTCATGGTCTCTCTCTCAGCGCATTGGTTTGTATGTGCCATAGATTCATGTCCATCCTCCAGTATATGTTAGCAGCCAAATACATGCTCTTTCTGATTTGGAGAGGTAGGAATCCTACAGCACCTCTACAGACAGGACTACATCAGCGTAATCCAGGTACAACATTCACACAAATTACAAACCCCAAACAATATTTGCACATACTTTACAATGCATTCAATACATATGCATGTCATTTGTGAGGATCACATGGTCGCATCAATGATTTTGTGTATTTACAACTATGTGGTTATTAAATTGTGTCTTGAGATGTTTTTTGTGCCATTTCTGAAAGTCATACTGTTGATTCTGTGAAGACAACATTAGGACCACGTTTACTTTCTTAACAGCTGTTAAAGGGTAGTTCACCCAAAAATGAAAATTCTAATATTTTGAAGAATGTTAGTAGCAACAGTTGCCGTTAGCCATTGACTTCCATAAATTTTTTCCCCATGGATGCCAATGTCTACCAGCATCTGTTTGGTGTTTAAGGGTCTCATGCACAATTCATTAGTGGACATTATTTTAAAGAGAAAAATAATTATTCAAATGATTGCATAATCAAAATGTAATAACTTTATCCATTTATGAAATAACTTCTGTATAAGCAAGGAAAATAATATCAACCAATAATGTCAAAACCTTCTTTTACACTAATCAAACACCAATGGATTTTGTCCTGGTTTTCATTATTTATGAATATTCGGTTTTACTCAGGAATATGTTATCATTACAGATGTCGCATTGTGAATGCTGTTTGTGTACCTTTAATACATAATTTGTACATTTTGCACAAATACTGAAAACTGAAAAACAGCACAGCTTAATTTCTTTGTCAGTTCAGCATCCACGTCTAAAGACTTCAAAATAAGGTCATCTGAATGAAAGAAAAGAAAGAAAATATCAAGATGTTTGACTGAGTTTAACACTTCTAGAGAGACGATGAGATAAGAGAGAGAGAGAGAAAGAGAGAGGAGCATACAATTGCAAGCTGTGCAGCAGAGGGGGGAAGGTTTTAATGAGGGATGATTAAAAACAATTTGAAAATTAGGGGTCACATTAAGATACTGATACTGGTTATTTCTGGTTATTATTAAATGTTTAGAGGACATACATAGGCATTTCTAAATTATGGCTGCCCATAAAATCCACTGTCTTTAAGAGAATATATTTGGCTCATGTTTTAATTTTACATGCTGTTTTAAGAGCATAAGAAATATAAATTATTATTTATTATGGTTATGTAATAATGTAAAAAATGAATTGATAATAAATATTTATAACGTATATATGTATTTTTTATGAGAATATCTGTTCATTCAGCAGATTTTTGTTTTAAATGTTCTATTGAACCTGAAATGCTGAAATCCACTATGTTTTATCCAAATATATCAAACCATTTCAATCAATAAAATATAGATGTTCGTTTTGTCATGTATTGTGTATTTCAAGACGTCTGTCCGGTAGGTGTCAGTATATTCCGTCATGTTTACAGGAAGAAAGCTCACATGAGAGAAGAAGTGCGTCGCCTGGATACTGCACGAAGCTTGAGGATGTTCAACAGATTAGAAGGTTATTATCGTTTCCAGATCATTTTACACAGTTTTGTTGGGTTTGTTTTGCTTCAAGGTCTTTGGCTTCGTCTTTTCTTGTTTCTTTTGTATATCCAGCAGTGTAATGATAGTAGTATGACGAATATCACGGGTGTCTTATGCTCGGAAGTATCACTGTTTAGATAAATGCAAACAAGTTTGATTGTTATTTAGAAATAATTTACTTGCAGTGTGCCTTTCCTCATATATTGTTTGTGTGTGTTTTCGTTTAATACATTAGTGTTATCATACATGCGTTAACGTTGTTGTTATCTGTGCGTGCGTGCGCGTGCGTGTGTGTGTGCGTGCGTGCGTGTAGATGCAGGAGGAGTGTGTGTCTCTGCAGGTGTGTGTCAGTGTAGTTGGAGCTCTGGAGTGTGTTGTCCGCCGGTGTCTCGGTCCAGACGGTGGAAGTGTTCTGTTCACACGAGACACAGGAGAAACTCTCATCAGCAGACACGGACAACGCCTTCTCAGCACACTCCAGCTGCAGCACCCCATGGCCAGGTCTCTTATTTTCAAAATAAAAAATGCAGTAAAATCAGTATATTTTAAAATATGTTTTATTTATGTGACGCAAAGCTGACTTTCCAGCATCATTACTCCTGTCTTCCATGTCTCCTTGTCCTTATCCTTCAGAAATTATTCTGATGTGCTGATTTGCTGAAACATTCCTTATTATCAGTGCTGAACACAGTTGTGCTGATTATTAGTTTGTGGAATAATCACAAATTTGATTTTAGGATTCTTTGATGTATAGAAAATTAAAAACAGCATTTTTTTGTAACAAGTAAAAGCCTTCACTACGACTTTTGATAACAGTTCTTTAAAAAAAAAATTACTGTCCCCAAACATTTAAACAATTGTGTATATATGTGTTTAAATATACATGCACAGTGGGTGAAGAAGAGAATCATCCCCCTTTAAAATAACATTTTGTTGCACTGCAGCCTGAAATGAAGACAGACAGTTTTTGTTTTATCCTGTTGTATTTATGCTAGTGAAATTTATAACACCAACCAACATGTCAGAGAGAAAAAAAAAGACAGATTCACAGGTTTGTTGGAAAAAGGATCACCCCCTTGTGTCAGTATTTTGCTTTAATTATAGCTTTTAGTCTGTTGGGATTTGTCTCTACTAACTTTGAACATCTAGACTTTTCATTTGCTCATTCTTCACTGCAGAACTGCTCAAGTTCAGTTAGATTTGATGTCGAGTGTTTGTGGATTGTAGTCTTCGAGTCATTGATTTATGAAGGGTTTTAGTGCAAGTCTAGTGGGCTAAATTAAAAGAAATCTCTGTGAGGTAAATGTATTCATATTTAAAAGTCAATACTATAGAGGAACTAAAGATTCTATATGAATTATATTTTTACATGAAAATGATGTGGATTTAATTAGCATTTGTTATCTTTGTTCTTTAGGATGGTGTTGGACTGTGTGTGTGCACATGCTAAAGCTACTGGAGACGGCACAAAATCATTCCTTCTCCTGCTGGCCGCGCTGTTACGAGGAATTCAGGACTCACACATGCAGCACATAGGATCTCGGAGCATCCCTAGTTTTCAAAATCTTGCTAATCGCCTGTTGGCAGTGAGCAGGAAGGAGTTGGAAGAGGTCGTAACACACAAACTCACCCCATATGCCTCAATGTACTGTAGTCACCGTAGTTACAGACTGGAGGGCAGCATTCTTGATTTGTTGATCGGCGGGTTTATTTCTGGAAGAGTGGGGATCGGCCAGGCGGATGTACTGAAACGAGTTCTGTGCGAGTTCTACCACAAAGTCAGTCAAGATCAAAATGCAGTAGAAACGATCTCATTCATACAGTCACACTTCTCTTTTCTACATACGGCCGTGACAGGACTTCCTACTGCCTGCTCAGAGGTGATTGAAGGCCTGGTTGTGACTTGTGATTGGTCAGCGTGGACTGAACTGCAAGGACCAATAAAAGCATTAATTGTATATGAGAGTTTTGGAGCTTCCTTTGTCACTGTAGGTGAAAACATATCCGTGTGCATTCAAAAGGACTATCTGCACCGCTCGGAGAGCATCATGAAGCAAAAGTTAGCAACTTTATTGGACTTACAGGTGCATGTGGTGCTGTCCTCCGTGAAGCAGCCAGAAAGAGTGTCACAGTGGGCTCGACTGAACCATGTTTCTTTACTTGAGTGTGTCGATTCAGCCCAGCTGGATTTTCTTTCACACATCTGCGCTGCAGAAACACTCTCTCATCCACCGCTTCAACACCTTGTGATGCTCAAGTACTGTAGACGTGTGCAACTCGGCGGGCATCGCTATGCCTGTCTGGGAACGTTTTTGCACATGCACACGCTTGTTCTTTGTGCCCCAGCGCCGGGATTTCTTGACCAGATTGTGTGTGTGAGCCAAGGTGTGTTTGCAATGCTGCAACATCTATCTCAAAGCTTTTGTCAGACACTGGCATCTGACCAATCACAGAGTCCTTCTTTGGACCAGTCACAAAGTGTGCTTTCATCGCAAGACCTTTGGGGTGGTATTCTGCGTGCAGGTGGAGTGCTTCCTGTTGGCGGCATGTTTGAGTTCTTGCTACATCATTTTTTGTTGAACGAACGTAACTCTTGTGACCCAGAGAGCTGTAGGCTGCTGGCAGAGGCTTTGTTGTGCTTGCCTAGAACGTTGTATTCTCACAATCACAGACGGTTTCTGAATATCCAGACACGTTTCTTGGATGATCTTAAGCAATGGGAAAAGACCAAAGAGCAAAGGTCAGAAATGCCTGAGTTGAAGTTTGGTTTCGGCGAGAGTTCTGTACCGTGTCTTGAGTCGGTCAGTGGGAAGAAGCAGCTGGTTGTTTCTGTCCTGCAGTGTTTGCACAGACTCTTATGTGTAGGGGCTATTTTACACACACGCTCTCCATTACGCACCGGCCCTCAAACACACTCTGAGGAGGATGAGGATGAGGAGGAAGAGAAGCTGAAGCGTTCAAATTCTACTCCGTCAACGGAGGGCTGATCTGTTTACAGTGGCCCTAAAAAGATTCTATTCTCAAGTCATGCATGTCTGAATGTCAAAGCATTGAATAAAAAATATAAACCAGAGTTGCATCTGCAAACAAATGCTTCTCTCAAAAAGCCATGTTTTGTTTTTAGTTCATGTATGACGTCAGTACCTCTCAAGTTCACAAATCTGTCCTTGCAGAATAAACCACTTTAGTAGATCATCATATTAATTACATTTAAAGCCTACTTTCCTTTTTCATTTATTTTTCTTTTAAAATAAAAGCCACTTGCTTTGATGTTTTTATATAAAAAAGACATTCAGGCATGTTTGAGAGTCCACATACTTGTTTGATGTAATATATATTTATCTATTGTATATAAAATTCAGTAATTGTTGTAATACCTTCATAGAATATACACATTGTTTTGAATTTTTAAATATAGATTCTAAATGCAGTGTAATTTTCTAGAAACAAATATTAGGCATATTTGTAATACAGTTATATTTGCAGTTAACATTTATAATTAGTTTTACAAAAAAAAGTTGTTATTGTTGTCTGATGTTTCTGAAATTTTTTTCTTTTTTAGAGCTTGAAATTTAGTAAGTCAATAAAAGTAGTACAATTCAATTCAATGTTCAAATGTGGTAGTATAATTTTTTTATTTTTTATGAAATAGGTTCTTGTAATCAGCAAAGTGAGGGTTAAGATATTGTTACAAAAGATTTCTATTTTGAATAAATGCTGTTCTTTTGACATTTCTGTAAAACATCAATCATTAAGACTTTTTAACTTTAAACCATAATTTCTGGCCAAAATAGTCCATATTTCATAATAACATTTCCTTCAGTGAAAAAGTCAATAACCCATTGAATTCAAAAAAATCAAAAAATCTAATCAGCCTACCTAATTATTTAGAACTGTTTTGGACTGTTTCTGCTTGTAAACGGTGCTTGATCTGTGCATATTTCTCTCCTGATTCAGACGAGATTACTTTTTCACTGAAGAAAGCTATATAGATTAATGACTCATATTTTAGCCAGAAACAAAGGTTTGAAGTTAAAAGCATCATAACTATTGATCTGTTTCGGACAACACATCGTTTTTTATGTCATAAAATGCTAATTGATGGACTGGAGTCAAATGAATAACTTGATGATTATTGTGACTTTTTATCAGCTGTTTGGATTCTCATTCTGACGGCACCCATTCACTGCAGAGAATCCACTGATGTGCAAGTGATGAAATGCTACATTTAACTGTTCTGAAGAAACAAACTCATCTATGTGGGTGGCCTGAGGTTACCTTTTCATCAAATTTTCATTTTTTTGGGAGTGAACTATTTCTTTAAATAAAAATGAAGACTTGTTTAAATTCATCCCACAGCAATTATGTTCTGTGGAAATCAACAGCATGTAACAGCTTATCTTATATTTAACCCAGAATATGCTGATGTTGCTGGAGCATAAACCTAGTGACTCAAAAAAAAGTCTTTTGAGTCTTTGAAAAAGTCTCAAAGACCTCCAGGAAATGCAATGGATTGATGATCTTAACATAACAAGTCTCAGTTAGCCTAATGCAGTACACAAATAGAATAGAAAAAATATAGAACTAGCGTTTTTTTAAAGATAAATAAAGTAGAATTAAAATAAAATAGAAAGTGCTAGAGTTAGAGGGTAAAAATAAAGATGGAACAGATTTTCCAAATTTTGCCTCATTTACCAGTTTGTGTAACTTCTTAAGCTCAACCAGCCTCTTACTAATATTCTGGTCTGAATTATATATATATATTTTCCAAAAATATATAAAAAATGTTTCTAAAGATATGAATACAACTCTTCAAAACAACTCATAAAATTCATGTTGATATTTTTTGTTTGGCTTTTTTTTTTTTTACGATGAATTTAGGCAAAAAAATAAAAAATATATATTATTCTTAAAACAACAAATAAATAGTGCAGGATAGGTTTTCAAATTATTAAAATGCAGTAACCCCAAGAAACCATCATGTTATTCAAGACTCAAGACTCAATTCATTATTATTTAATGACTCTGTCATGTATTCAATGTGTTTATAAAAATGTCATAGATTTTTACTTAATGAGTGCACTTGACCATAATTAAATATTCAGATATTTTTCAGAAACCAATGCAGCATTTTTATTAAATGTTTTTGTCTACAAACATGACTCATGCATTTTTTTACCAAATTTGTAAAGTATTTCTCCTTTTCTTCATCTCTGAAATCCTTGTGTGTTATTAGCCCAGGTGTACAGATATCCTAAAATATAATGACACATTACTTATGCGCTAATAGAGCACTGCTTATTGATTACTCAATTGATTAAACACACACTATTTAATATAATATAATTTGTAACTCGTGACTCATAGCTGTTCTCACTCACGGCCTACAGTGTGCTATACATGCACACGTTTCCATGGGGACTGTAAAATCATCAGGAATGTGTCGTGACTACATTGCTTATATGTGTGTGAAACACACAACAAGCACCGTACTGATGTGTATCTTCACTATCACACACACTCATATTCACGCTTCATAATCCTAAGAGGTTGTAACACACTTTCAAAATGAGAAAACAAGCAGTAAGAGTATAAAATATCAACCCAAGTTTATTCAGCTAGCACTTTTATGATGGGCATTCAAGTAAAATTTTAATTCCAGATTTCTAAATGCATTTATAGGCCTACTGTGTATATGGAACTAAAATAAATGATTTACACACAGCAGAAAGGAAACTAAGATATACATATATATGACCAGATATATATTTCTACATAACAGATTTCTTCTTATTATTTCAGTGATTGCTAATTTAATATCCAAGAAATTATGGAGAGATGCAAGTTTTAAGGTTCAAATTTGAGACATTAGATAACATGATGACATTAATGTGTTTCATAAAAGTGAAGTAGCCAGCAAACTCCTAGTAGACACAGCCCAAGATCAGTCAGCCAATAGGAAATACTGTAGGATGAAGAGGGAGGGCCATAGTCCCACCCAGGGAACCAATCATATCCTGTAAAGAGAGACATCACAGCGTATGTGAGCAAGATGTATGTTTGAAAGGAAGATATTTAGATACTTGAAATATTAACATAATGACCGTCTGAAAAGCTACTTTTAAAAAAATATACAGTATTCTGTGAAATGTGCTATACAAATTAAATCGACTTGGCATTGTAGTGATGTACTGTCAAACTTACTAAATATACTGTGAATTTTGTTACATCTAAATGAATTGGTTTTATTCAAGCCAAATATATGATTAAAAGGGGTCATATGATGCAATTTCATGTTTCTCTTTTTCTTTGGCTTATTAAAGTGTGCATATAGAAGATCTGTAAAGTCACAAAGATTAAAGTCTCAAACCCAAAGAGATATTCTTTATAAAAGTGAACACTCAGTCGCACTTTCCTAAAACGCCTAATTTAAACACTCCTCCACATGCCAAAGCGTGCCGTGCCGTACCGAACCGTACCGTATCATGCAGTGGAAAAGCGCCATATGTCACTATGTGGGAAGATTTGCATAACACTCTCCAAATCTCACTGTAAAATTGTTGCCACCGCCATGTTGTGGAGACGCTGTATGTTGAAAGCTAAACTACTTTGTTTGGTCTTACAAAAGAAGGCACAACTAGAAATCAGTGGTTAAGTCATATTTACAACACTGTTGCAGAACAGTACAACCCAAATATTCGAGTGTGTGCAGCGCATTTTATCTGGATTTTATCTGGATATCTGCATTTTAAGGGGCATAATGTTTGTTGGTAACACTTTATTTTAGGGTCTCTTAACTAGGTGCTTATAAGCATGCATATTACTAGAATATTATTTATACTTTTATTAGTATTAAGTAAGCACATATTAATGCCTTATTCTACATGACCGTATTCTACATCTCTAATCCTATCCAATACCTAAACTTAACAACTACCTTACTAACTATTAATTAGCCGCAAATTAGGAATTTATTCAAGAAAAAGTTGTAGCTAGTTGTGAATAAGTTTTCGCTATTCTAAAGTGTTATTGTTTTTTAGCAACGTCATATGACTGACTACATTGTAAAAAAAAAAGATAATTTGAGTATGCTTTACAAGACAGTGCAAGTAGTCTTTCTACTTCAAATTTCACATATAATTACATTTGCTTGCTGTTTCATTGTATTTAATTGTGAAATCTAATAGCAAACACACACACATTAAAAAGAGAAAGGTCTGACTTTGAATGCTGTCATTATCACTTCATGTCTTCATGAATATCTGTTTATAGAAGGTGTGAAAAGATAAACCCAAGTTGTTTCATTCTGTTTCTTTGAGGTTTTATTGTGAAAGCTCTTACTACAGACGTTGTCTCGGCAGATCTCTGACCCACAACCGCTGCAGGCCACACCTGCTATACTTGGAGTTACACCATGAACATTTCCCCTGTAAAGGCGCATGTTACAGTAACATTAATAAACATCACCACAAGAGGCAGACATAGTGATATTTTGACCTGCACTGAACTTTACTGTATCATTGCCAGTATAAATCAAGCAAAAACTTTACAAAATTCTAGAATTTCCCTCATTACCACCATAGATATAAGGTGGATGTGTTCCTATAATATTCAGAATAATAGTAAATATATACACTCTAAAAATAAGGGTTCTTAAATGGCATCAATAATTCCATGAAGAACCTTTAACATCCACAAAACCATGTAAACAGTTCTTTATAGTAGGGAAAAAGGTTCTTAGATTATTAAAATGTTCTTCACATTAAAAAAAAAGGCTTTTTGGAACTGTACACTGAACGGTTCTTTGGGAAACCCTAAAAATTGTTCTTCTGTTGCATTGCTGTGGGCAAAACACACACTCAAAATAAGTGTGTATATGTGACGAGTGGGGCGGGGCAAATATAAAGTCTTAACTTACGTGTCTCCGTAGTTGCACACAAAAATAGTGGATTCTGGGTTAGTGGAGAAGTTTTCGATTCCTTTATTGCACACATTTACAGCACAGCCCAGCTTAAAGCTTGTAGACCACATTAACTGAAACATACAATGTGCACAAATCCATAAGGCTGATAAACAAAGGTTTCTTTGCTATACAATATTCACAGTTGAACATACCTGTGCATAGTGGCCACACAAGCGTGAGCAGTTGTTATTTTTGAGTGAGTAAGCTCCTTTTCTGCTCCATCCGTGTATGGCGTTCTCCACTGAGAAGGCTGAAAACGGAGCCCCCAGCCATATGTTCTCACCCATCCACCCGAACAGCGGGTGCCCGAAATGTGCCAGCCCAGGGTGATGAGAGGCTTTACAGTGTATTGCTCGGTCTCTTGCACCCTTGGCCAATCCATTATCCCAGGACTGTAGACAAACACACAAACAACAATCCAAATCAATTTGAATTACAAAACACGATATGACTTAAAGGGGTCATATGATGCGATTTCATGTTTTCCTTTCTCTTTGGTGTGTTACAAGCTCTTGGTGCATAATGAAGATCTGTAAGGTTGCAAAGACTAAAGTTTTAAATACAAAGAGATATTCTTTATAAATTCTAAAATCATGCATTTCAGACGCCTTTATCCAAAGCAACTTACAGTGCATTCAGGCTATCAGTTTTTACCTAACATGTGTTGCCTGGGAATTGAACCCACAACCTTGTGCTGCTAAAGCAATGCTCTTGAGCCACAGGAACACTTATAAAAGTTTAGACTCATCCACACCCTCCTAAAATGGCTCGTTCTAACACGCCCCCACATACCTCAATATGTGTGAAGATTTGCGTAACGCCGCCCAGATGTTCTTCCAAAGAAAGAAGGAGTGCATTTAATTCTCGTTGTAGCATTGTTGTTGTCACCGCCACCATGTCGTAAAGACACTGTGTGTTTTGTTGTGAAAGCAAAACTACTTTGTTTGGCCTTCCAAAAGAGGACGATATCTGCTTCTTCATGCCTGGAGCTAATCCGTGCTGTTCGCTGAGGAAATACATCAACCTTGCACTGTGGATCACCGGATCGGCTTTCACCATGGATGAAGCGGAGTTTCATTGAGAAAGTAAAACTAGGCTATATATATATATATATATATACCAAATAATGTTCTTTTTAGTGGCATCATATGACCCCTTTAAGATACGACTAACAGGATTGAATGAACAAGTGCCACTAAAACCTACATTTAAGCCCCATTCTCACCAAAAACCTTAACTATAATGTCCACATCAATGGGGAAAAAAAAGGTTTTGCTTGCTATAAACGTGTGCTGCAGTTTTGTCGCCACTACACGATCCAGCTATTTAAAGCAGGATTGATTCTGATTGGCTGTCCATGTTTTTATCATTCATCACCTAAAAAAAAATGTTCTGAAAGTGATTCTAACAATATCGTTCCTTTTTGCCGTTTTCATTATAGTTATGAATCACTTACCTATTCTCAAATTATTAGACCGATTAATAAGTAAAGTTTTAATAATTCAAATTATTTGCGAAAAGGTAAGGACAACGGGCCATTAGAATTAAATCTGTAACTGAATAACCAACTTTGTTTATTCCATGTTAAAATATGGATTTTTAACCAATTCAACTACAATAACGTATATTTACAACATTAAAAAAACAGGTTATTAAATAAAAAAAATAAAAATAAACACAATTCATATGATCATTGATGGAGAAATATCTGAGAATATCCGTCCAGAACTCTCTTCAGGCACCATCCCAATCAACAAGATTCTTTGTTTTCTTTTCATTCTTCCCCTTACAAAATAGGTACAGATCAATACAAACACAATAGGGAGCCTAGTTATATCTTTATTGCCATAGCAACCACAATGATTGTTGTACATATTTTTTTTAAACTGAAACCAAATACTCTGAGACAAAAACAAATGACATGCTGTTATTGAAGCGAAATATTACCACGAGCATTTAAAATGTGAAACACTGAGACAATGGGTAAACACACACAGATGAAGATGAACGTGACTAAACAACATGCTAACTGCGTGAATGATTATGAACACATAAATACTATCAGAAATGATTAATCTAAAGCGAAACACCAAACACCTGCGTCCTGAGCACCTGTCTTACCATTGAGCGCGAGCTGGCCGCAGGTGGAGTGGTGCGCGAGCGCTGCGCGTTATGTGCCAGCACACACCTGCGGATGAACTCCGGTTCCGTTATTTCCGGTAAGAGAGACAGAACGCCGCAGGAGCCGTACAGAAGCACCGATATCCGTAAGAGAAGAACGCCGAGAGAGTCCATAGCAGGAGCTATGCTTCGATCTAGATAAATGAGTCAATGGAGCATCACTACAGGAGACCTGTGCGTCATGGTGCCGTGGATTTGCCCACTCTCTCTCACCCTCTCTCTTTCTCTGTCTGTCGCTGTCTTTCTGCGTCTGTCTGTCCGTCTTTCTTCGCACAGGGAGCTTTTTAAAGGACTAAAGTTGAACAGCCCACCGTGTCACGAAAAAATAAGATGCGCGTGACTCTACGTCTTCATCCCTCATGCACAAGTTCACGCGCACGCACGCACACTTGTTCAAATATAAATTAAAGCGTACGACAAAACTACTCACTTTGACATATCTGGCCCGTTCATATTTAGAATGTATGTTTTAAAAATACATTTTTAGAATCATTTTTTAGATGTCAGCTCAATATAAATTTACGTTCATTTATTTTAGATTTACCCGATCGTGTATTTAAGTTTTTAAGAAAAAATATTTAAAAGCATTAGTGGATATCAAACATTGAGAACGATAATGGTTGTTCTCATGGAATATTGCCTTCAATCACAATTTTTTAATCACAATCATTTTTTCTAGATTTGCCCTGTCCCTAGGAGTCTGTTTTAAACTGCCCTCGCAGAGAACGTCTCCCCAGCTGCAGTCTGTTGTTCTTTGGTCGCTTGTTGAAATTCAATAGACACTGGAATGGAATGGCTGCCATGTAGAGATGCTGATTTAAAAATAAATTTGGAATGTTTTTTTTTTTTTTTTTTTTTTCAGAGCTGTACAATATTTATCTGTAGAACCATGAGTTGTTCATTAATTATTTATGCAAGTTATTTAATAATTAAATATCTCATAGTTCCAGCACTAAAGTTAGAGACCCTGCAAGACACGGAGGAGGAGGTGGGATAACAAAACAAGACATGATGCTGTGTAGATTATTGATTTAGCAAATAATGTCCAAGTGGATTTAGTATTAATATACATGTCATTTTGAACAGCATTTCAAGATTGTCCCATGAGAACTGACAGTATCATCTAAAAATCACAATCATGTCATATAGGTCTGTTTTTCAGTGGAACAAAGAAGAATGATTTTGAAGTACTGATATTTTTCTACAGTACAATTACAATGAATGTTTTCAGAGCTTCAGAGCTTTTTTTTATTTTTTATGTTGTTATGTTTTTTCCCCACATAATAAATCGTTACATTTTTTTTATATCCTAAATTTTATTTCAATTAACAACATTTTTGTATGGTTTATAATTACCTATAATAACCCTGCTGTATATAACTACAAGTGTGTAGATTAAGCATCTTGAGCCTTTCGCACCCGTTTTTTGTGACCAAGATGAAGGACTCAGGTGTTTGCTGTGGATCATGGAGAATCATTACAGCTGAACCACAGAGTCCAGAAACAGAGAAGTTCACTGACCAGTCACAAACTCAACCTGGATTGATCTCATTTTACCTGTAAAATCACAGCACAACCCAGTTACAGCCAGTCCAACACTGTACTGCAAGCCAAACAGCAAGAGGAGGGGTGTGGGGAGATCTCTATAAACTCAATGAAATAAGCACAATGGACAAGATGGATCATGTTCACTTTATAAATAAATCATATACAGCACCCTTACGTCACAAAAACACTTTGTAAACTTTATGAATTAGTCCTTGTCATTCCAAAAGGAATGTCATGGAAAACATGCTGGATGCTACTGAATATGCAGTCAATTTATTATTTTATTTTATTAAAATTTTCGACAAAAAGCAGTTTGAAACTATTTCCATATTATTCTGTCCACACATTTATCATGTTTCTACACAAAAGTAATATTTTATTTTATTGTGCTTTAAATTATTACACACAAAGAAATTAATATTTTATGTTTTAACATTTTATATTTTTTTCCCACACATTTATTGTTCTTACACAAAAACAATTTATATACATACATACATACATACATATATATATATATATATATATATATATATATATATATATATATATATATATATATATATATATATATATATATATATATATATATATATATATATATACACACACATATATATATATATATATATATATATATATATATATATATATATATATATACATATACATATACATATATATACATATATATATATATATACATATATATATACATATACATATATACATATATATATATACATATACATATATATATATATATATATATACATATATATATATATATATATATATATATATATATATATATATATATATATATATATATATATATATATATATATATATATATATATATATATATAATTTTTGTCCACACATTTATCATGTTCCCTGACAAAAGCAATTTCCGATTTTTTTTTCAAACATTTCCACACAAAAGCAGTTTAGTTTGTTGACCTCCATTCATTCAGACCAAACATCTTTTACATGGTTTTGTTGTCTCCCCCTGGCGGAGGGTGTTTGTTATGCTCCAGAAGTCCTATGGGAGCAATTAATGTGATTGGATGACCTGTTTAATTGTTTGTGAGTACGAGGAAACTGCATGCAGTAATTGAGCAGGTTATGGTGGATCATCTGTCAAGGTCAGTATCCGTTTCTTTCTCGCTCTGTTCCATTTTTGTTCTCAGTTTGTGTTGAGTAATAACATTGTGAGGGTTTCTCTGAAGCTCACCCAGCGCTGTCATTAGAACAGAATGCTGTGTCTGTCAGTCCCATGAGTGTCCCTCCACGCTACAGGAGAACTCTTCCCCACACTAAGTAAAACCCACACACATACATGACTCAGATACTAAACGCTCTCTTTCTCCCCTTCTGTCTCATACTCATTGATTTTTTTTTTTAGAAGGTCACAGCGGTTACATCCCCACTTGCATTTTGTAGTTTTATACAATGTTTTTGCTAAGGAAAGCATCACTGTTATTATTGCTCATACTGATTTGAACAAAACTACTCATCTTTAACTTTGGCAGCCGTATATATATGCATGCAAAAAAATCACTCTGGACACCTTCACAAGCACATAGCAACTCATTTGCAACTACCCACAAGCACTTAATAATCGTGATGGCCAGTTTTGCAAGTACCACTCACATTTTCTTTAGAAAATATAATAGCATAAAAACATAAAAGTTCTCAGTTAGAATCTTGCAATTGTGTTGTCCAACATAATATTTGAAGGGAAAAATATACATTTCAAACACACACACATACATATATATACATTTACATTTTGATTTTACTGCTTTAGGTAAAAGCACCTGCTAGATGAAAGTTTCCCAAGCTGGGGGTTTGAGAAGGAACTGCAGGGGGTTCAAGATTTGATGAAAAGCTAATCTTTAATTTATACAAAATGTAAAATTATGTTTTTAAAATAAATAATTTCAAATGAAAACTAATCAAAATAAAACATTTATTAAAAGATTAAACATTTGAGTTGTTTACCTGTATTTTGGGGACCATTAACTGGCATCAGAAAATGGTGAGCATGCAAATGTGTTGTTAAATTATTGAAATATTAACTTGAACTCTTTATTTTGAGTATTTGAGGTATTTCAAGTATTTTGGGGTTTTTGAGAAAAAAATGTAAGGTCAAAAGGGTTCAGCTGACAAAAAAAGCTTTTGAACTATGTTGTTGGAAAAGAAAGAGACAAGGAAAGAAAGAAAATTATTAAAGCAGAAAACCTCAATTTCACAAACAAAAATGATTAATCATTCAACATCATTTTCACTTATCCTGTCTTGAAACCGATCTAAAATTCTGCAAGATTGCTGTTTGTCTGTATTCTATTGCCATTATCTAAAATGCTACCAGAAACTCTAATTAAATATCAATAACTCATCTAAAAAAACCACAAGTTACATTTACAGGAAAAAAGGAGGGGTGTTGTTGAACCCAAAGTGCGGCAAAGAATCATTCTAGTTCAGTTTAGTTCATATTTGTTACCACTACACACACACAAAAAACACCCATTCACATGCTTCTATTTTGTCTTTGGTAAAGCCAAAGTGTTTTTGCTATTTAGGTTTTCATTTTATGTCTGCAGAGAAAAAATCTCAGAAGTCTTTAATGGAGAACAACTTATCCAACAATTATCGTGCATGGTGCTTGAACAGAGGGAGGCTGTACTGCCTGCAGGACATCTCACAGGTTCACCACACTCATCTGTCACACACACATGGACTAAAATTAATTCATTAACACTCTGCCTACATCACCCAGGGTGCCGAGCTTCATTTCTGAGCAGACGGCCCACACCTACCTCCCACAAAGTCTGAGACAGCAGCCGTGCCTGACCCTCAGAGTTACTGATGTGGATAACACAGCCAAGGGAGCCCTGCTGTATGTTCCCCACACACACACACACATGCGCGTGCGAGAGGACCCAAAGTGTTTTTTTTTTTTTTTGGCACAGAACACAGTCTGGGGAAACTTTACATAGTCTCTCTGAATAGGAAATCAATGCTCTAAAGGAAAATAAAGGTAATAACTTAGCACAAGCCTTTTTCTTACACACAAAAATGTTTTATTAAAATGCATAAATATTCACCCAGAATGTTTCTTACCCACACAAACCTGTTCATAAAGTGATGTCATTTTGAATGTAAAAATTGGAGCTGTCAAATTTTTTTAATCAGATTAATTGCATCATGCATGCATGACGTGCCAATTGGTAAGGTTGGTAAGATTTTTACACGTTTTTTAAATAAGTTGCTTGTGTTCAAACATAAAAACAGTAATTGTTTTAATATTTAATATATTACATTTAAAAAGTAATTTATTCCTGTATTTTCAGCATAATTACTAAATGTTCAAGTCGTGCTTCACATTTTTTATATTTACATATTTTTGTGGAATCTTTTCTAAATAGAAAATATAAATATATTTATTGACACTTTTGATTATAGTTTAATGCATAAATGAATGTACACATAACCGACACTCTGGTCTTGCACCATGAGCATTACATTTTTAAGATGTCCTGTCAGGTTAAATCCTTTAAAGATTCACATCGCTACTGAATTAAATCACACACTTCATAAAGTGAGCCACATTCAATTAACCAATCACAGAATTGGAATCAGAGCTCTGATTGGTGCATGTTTTGCAGGCGCAGTGCATGATAGACTGAGAGCTAAGAAGAGATTTGCAGAACTTCGATCTAAAGGTTGATAGTATTCAGCAAAAAGAGCAGCTCAGACAGACTCTGATGGAGCAGACATTGAACTCATACGATGTATTTAAAAATCTAAAAGGTAATTTCAAAACAAGTTAAAAATCAATCTATCTATTTATCTTTACAGCAGAAATGATGAGGCTGGAAAGCATGTTGGTATACAGTAGCTATGTGAGCGTGTTGTGTCGTTACATAAGCGGTGTGGAGGATTGAGAATGCGCGTGCGCTGGGGCTGATGAGATGCGTGCTGTTACCAGGGAGATGAGCGAGAATAGAGAATAGAAAAGCCGTCTTCCTGAAGGTAACAGAGCAGTCGGACTGCTTTCGTCCTCCAGAGGACGTCGTTGATCTCTGTTACTTATGTGACGTCAAAATAGAACAATATGCGTATCTGACTCCGTTTTCCATAGCTATGTTTGTCAGTTGCGATGTTAAAATAAATCTTGCAACATGTCAACTTACAGCTCATATTATCCTCTCACCTCGTGCAGTTATAAATTCAGCGTTTTGACTGATCCACTTCTGCTGCACGAGAGGAGAACACTTTTATAATTTAAACAAAGTGTAATGAAAGAGTCTGCTTTTGTAAGATATATACTTCTTTCTTTACTGCAAAATGTTTGCTCAGTCCAGATGCACTTAAATCTGCAATAAAGAAGTTCGCGTTCCTGTCACGTTTCACACGTGCGCACTTCAATAAGCCGACAGAAAGCGGGTTATTGCGTTCAAATGCCGCGCGAAATCGGGGTAAAGGGCAAAAAAAAAATGTTGATAGGTTTATGCAGGTGCCGTTTATGACCTTACTCCTATAAAGAAAAAAGGTTACCGCGTTTACATGACCACGTATAAACTTTACTTGCATGTAAACGCGTCTACATTGAGTTTCCATTCTGGCCATTTGCTGATGTTTTGAATATTTTATCTTTCTCTATTTTTTTTATTATTATTTTTTAGGTTTATTTAAAGCTTGACCAAAATAAAACGGCTTCATTTTCCTGAGTGATATTGGAAAATTCGATAGAGGCAAACGAGAGTTTGACACAGCTCTTGTTGAGCCACTTAGCCTATCATTTAGTCTGTGGCTTAAAGGGCAGTAGTTTATTCAGTGTCAGTCAATATTACATGACAAATATTGAGTGTTAAACTTATGGTACTATTAATTTCCAAAAAGGCTGTACAGAGGTCATTTTACAGATACGCTTAGGAAGCTCTTGCATAAGCTTATCTGAGCTTCACCCTTGCAACAAACTTTTTATAATAGTAATAATACTGCATTGACCACATGAATGATTGATGTTTATGAATATATTACCATTCTTGTGTTAAACTGTTGACAGAAGCCGGTATGAACCCTGACTTCCTGGCCTTTGTACAGGAAGCAGGAAAGGTCACCAAGACTGTGCCCTACGCTGAGTTTGAGAGCCTGACCCTGATGACGAAGAGTACATCAACAACCTGAGAGCTACAAGGAGTATCTTAGAGTATCTGCCTTGTTTTATAGAATGACAGTTTGTGAATCTGAGTGAAATAATGAGATTTTTAGTTTTTTAATAGTGTTTACCAATATATATTTCTCTTCATATTCATATTATATTATTTATAGTATGCAGTGTTGTATAGTGCATAGTGTAGAATGCAATTAGTATGTTCAGGGTCAGTAAGACTAATAATTTTATTCAGCAAACAAGCATTCAATTAATCAAAAGTGACAGAAAAGTCATTTTGAAGTTACAAAGGATTTCTATTTTAAACAAATGCTGTTTGTTTGAACTTTCTATTCATCCTGATAAAATGTATCACAGTCCGCACAAAAATAAGCAGCACAACTATTTTCTACATTGATTTGACTATTTTCACAATATTACAGTTTTTACTGTATGTTTGATCAAATGCAGTCTTGATGAGAATAAGAGACTTCATATGGATAAATGTAGCTACTGTTTGGATTGGCACATGCTGACGAGTTTTCATTCATAAATTGTTGTTTACAAACGTTAAATCACTGTTAACGTGAGTAATAATTTGTATTTCATTTATAATATCTGTACATATACAAACCTTAATATGAAAGGCTATGTAAAAATGAACATTCACAGATGAATTGTGTCCAATATGGACATATATGCATGCTTGGCATCAAAAAGCTATTTGTGGAAGGTCTCCCCGTGTCAATGGCCATTAGACAGTCCGTTAACAGATCCATTAGAGTAGGTGTGTTTGTAGTCTTCGTCAGAACCCTCCTCATCCTCTTCTTCATCGCTGCGCTCATCGCCCTTCAGCTAAAGAGAATGAAAGATAACTAATATTGTGCTATTTAAATGTAATAAAGTTACTAAAATGCACATACTGATTTATTAGTTATTTTATATGAAGAACAATATACTCACTTTGCCGAAAAGAAACTTTTTGACCATGCGGAGGATCAGGGAAGCCCAGAACATGTGCAATAACAGCAGCACCACAAGCATGACGTTAAAGAAATAATAGCCGAAAAAGGGTTCAAACTGGTCCAGAGGATACACCCACGTGCAGTGGA
Source organism: Carassius gibelio (assembly GCF_023724105.1). Lineage (NCBI taxonomy): Eukaryota > Metazoa > Chordata > Actinopteri > Cypriniformes > Cyprinidae > Carassius > Carassius gibelio. The sequence goes on along the minus strand of NC_068388.1, from coordinate 4,071,735 downwards.
TCAACCTGTACTCACAACACACACACAATTTAACAAACGTAACCCTAAAATCTCCCACTCATTTATCTCTGTCACACACTTACCAGAAGGGGAAGATAATGAGTCTTGTCACCATGAAGACCAGAGCGAACACCACAAAGATACTGTTGCAGGTCGTCTCCCATCCAGCATAGTTGAACATCTTAGCAGACTTAGAGAAACAGAAAAACAACAACACAAGACACCCTATACATACACATTCAAAAGTTTGGGGTCGGTAAGACTTTTTTAATGTTTTTGAATTAAATCTTGTGCTCACCAAAAATACAGTTAAAACGTAAATACTGTAAAATATAATTTCAGTTTAAAACAACTGTTTCATATTATAATATGTTTTAAATATTATTTATTCCTATGATGCAAAACTGAATATTCAGCATCATTAATTCAGTCCTCAGTATCACATGATCTTTCAGTAATCATTCTAATATGCAAATTTGATCATCTATAATATGCTGAAATAGAAAAATATATATCCTACTATAAATACAATTATCTCCTTTAGTGTTCCACAGAAGAAAGTCATACAGGTTTGGTAAATGTTCATTTTTGGGTGAACTATACTTCCTTTAAGACATTTTTAACTCTTCTTTCACTGTTTAATCGCTCTCTCACCTCGAGTAGGACATCCGATGTGTCATGCACCAGCATGACCAGTGTGCCAATGCGAATGTAGTTTGCACACCAAGAGAAGGACAGCAGTGTTAGTGTGGCCCAGTGATGGACCAGCTGCTCCTTAAAGTCCTACAAACCGACACAGAGAGAAAAGGAGCAACATTGACATAGAAAGGCATACAGTATCTCTCAAGATATTGCAACGTCATATTCCCATCAAGTTTTCAGTTATTTACAATTATTGCTTACTGACTGTTTTATAGCTGTGCTACCTGCAGACCTTGATGTGACCTTAATAATTTAATATACAAAATCTTTTAGAGAAGGTTAAATAAAACTAATGTAATGAAAATAGTGCATCCTTACCTTACGTTTTACATCTGCAGCCACACTGAACAGTAAAGAACCATAAAAACTCATCTCAATGATATAATACCAGTACTGAGAGTCCAGCAGTGACTGTACACACAAACACACACACACACACACACGCACACACACACACACACACACACACACACACACACACACAAAACAAACATATTTAAAAACCAACCACCATACAAGCATGCTTGCACAAACACAACCCTCCCAGAACAACATGTAGATTTTCAGACTGGTTTTCACTGTGCTACGTACATTATATTTGTTTTTGTAGTGGGGGGTTTTCCCCCCATAGGTTACACTTACTTGTTTGGGAAATCCTGCCCACACTTCTCGTAGATCATAAAACCACGGTTTCTGTCGCACAAAACAATATCATTCAGAGTTTATTTATTTATTTTTCAAATAATCCCATGGAATAAAATTAAAACATTAATATTTCAGTCTGTGTATTCGAGATGAGGATTTTTTTTCCCTCGTAGTTGCATCGTTTCGCCAGTAGGTGGCGTCACGTGAATGAATCTTTGAATCAACAGATTCGTTCAAAACATTGATTAATTTAATAGGAATGAAATACTACGGTGTGTGTTATTCGGAAATACTCGACTTTTGATTAAAACAGTTCCCTGGTGGAGCAAAAATAATCAAACTAACCGTCAATACTGCATCTAAAATGTAAGTTACTTAGCATTACCTTCTCATTTATTGAACTATAGTATAAAAGCAATTTCATAGGATACACACAGACATGCCATTGGTCTGAATATCACTGTGAAAACTGTATGCTTGCTCTTGTGAATTTGTAAATTATTGGTACGTACTTCAAAACAACACATTTATTTCTGTGTTCAAAAGAGCCCATCCATCATTCTTGGATATGGGATTTCATGCCTAAATATAATATGTTAGTATAGTAATAGTGATGCTTGTCTTAATAAATTAATGTCTGTGTGTGTTTGGGTGTGTGCAGGGCCTGCCCATGCCTGTTATTGTCCCCGTTTGTGGATCTTTCTATCAGACTGGCGCTGTTCACGGTTGGGAAAATGTTACTAATTACCCCAAAGGCATTTCTCACAAACACACATGCTGATTCAAGGTCTGTCCTGAGAATCTGTGCATGTGTTACAACACACACACACACACACACACACACACAAACACTTACATCATATAAAGCCAGCACTCCCCCGAAAGATGAACACAGATAAAAGGCAAACCGCCAACTACAGAAAAGGAAATACTTTTGTTAATAAAAGACATTACAGAGGGTCCAAATGTCAAATATTGCCAAATACGAATGAGTCAATCTTGAAAGTTTGTTTAGTGTGTGTAAATATACCTGGCTTCTTTGAATTTCTTCAGTAGTCCGGGTCTGTCTTGGTTCCTCCGTTTGCGGAACCAGCGCTCCACCTGCCTTTCCGACCAGCCCACCTTTTTACACACACCTTTTATATCTGCCTAAGTACATGACATACACAAACATTATAGGCACACAGACTTAGTATGTCAATATGTCCTGGCCCTACATATATACATATGAATAGGACATATGTTTCTATTAGCGGTGCTTGCTGAAGCCTGTTTTTGTAATGCATTACAAATGTGTTCAAAAAGTGTTCCAAAGGTACACTTTAAAAAATTGTTTTTCAAAGTTGTAAATAAAACAAAGATTATTAGGGTATTTAACAACAAGGTATGTTTTCAGTCTTTCAAAATTGTAAATTTAATTCAGTGTGCTGTTTGCCATTCTTTGTAATGAAATTTCAATCAATTTCTGAATGAAAATCCTTTCAAAGCCATCTTTTCCAGTGTGTTTGTAATACATATTGCAAGACATTATATATTTTCAGAAATAACTGTACTACGATTATAAAACAGTATAGTATGTACATGGTTACTCCTATAAAGAATCGAATGCATTTTAAAACTTGGGTTTAATATTTGAATTTAATCATGTGTTTTAATGCATTATATATTTAATCTTCTATTCTAACTTATTGCCAACACTATTACAATAATTGAGAGCATAAAACTTATTATAAGGTATATAATTATACACTGTACAGAATTTTTTAGGGTACATTTCACAGAAACATGGAATATATTACTTGATAATTATTCTTAATTGTGATTCCCATAAGAAAATCAGTCATCAAAATACGTATAAATGGAAGTTAACAAAGTTTAAGAATTTGGGGGTAATTTGCTTAACTGTCAAAATAATATCCTAATGTAATTTTATTTTTTGTTATTTTTCGTCTGATTTTAGGGTGGAATGTGATCCGAACATGTTCTGAGATTTAATGCGATTGGTGAGAATAAATACATTGTATGAATGCATTAAAAATACATGTTTTAGGGGTTACCTGTGTTGGATTTTTAGAGTGGGTTTTGTAGTATTTTTCCAGTATGGGGTTGTGTGACGCTCTCATGCGAATTTTGTCTTTTACCCCAAGAGCCTCAGCGACTGGCACCGCGATCAGCCTGTTGATTGAGGGAGAGTGCACTTCAGCAATTATGAGAACACATAATACAGTATATGTTGTGTTTTGAAAGCTGTCCATTTCCCCAGACTTAATAATTAGCTCAAGCAGTAAAGATTCCTTGAATAACTGGCTTTACCAGCTCAGTGTTCCTGATGAAAAGCATGGATATACAATTCCACCAGCACTTATCAGCCACAACCAGCTTGTAAATTGATGCTGATGTAAGATGGTCTTTTCAATAACATTTAGCTTGTGTGTGTGTGTCTACCTTTCATATAAAGCTCTTAAGCCTAGCAGCAGGACTGCTACAGGTAGAGTGGTGTACAAATGGGACGCACGGGCGTAGACACGCCCCTCACTGTCCTGTAGGTCCGCCCACATCACCGGCCTCGGCAACCATAGCCGATCCCACCAAAACCACTCACTGAGCATTGCCCTGTGAAAAACACAATAACAGTATTTACAGAATTTAGAATTATATTTGTGAGTAATAGATGTGTGTCAATCAAATCTGAAAGTGAATGCTTTTCCAGTTTCTGAATTTGAATTGGAAACATGATGCAGAATTGGAATTCAAATCTGTAATTTAAATGTACGAAAGCAGAACGAAGAATTAATGGAATGAACTGACTTGCAAATAAATTCATGTAACTGTCATTTTTAACTAGAAAAGCAAAGTTTGTCAAGACAGACTTAGAAAAGGCTTGACAGACATGAAATGTATAGGCCTTGCAGACAGAAAAACGGACAGATAAATCAAGGCATTAGGTGGATACAGTGATCAGTTAAATAATATTTCTTAATATTAAAACCAGTTAATTTAGATGTTACCATTTTTAGCTTACCATTTTTTTCAATAAGATATATACGTAGATAGATAGATAAATAGAAAGATAGACAGACAGACAGGTTAGATAGATAGATAGACTGATAGAGACAGAATAGAATATTTGGGTCCATTTTCCCAGGCTATTATAGTGTTAGGCATTAGCTCCTGTAATAGGATACCTGAGCACAATACACAATAGAGACAAATGAACACAGGCACCTGCAAAATTCACTGGAAAATTATGTTTACTAGTTTCTGTACCACTTCAGGACCACACGTTTAGTCCTTCAGAACCCCGAGGCTTTTTGCAACAAGGAAAATGTGACTTGTTTAACAATGTCAGAAACATTAGTGGCAGACTTAAGTAATTAAAGATAATTGGCATACAAATACTGAAATCTACAATTATAAGCAGGAACAGATTGTGAAAAAGAGCCCAAAACATGTTTGAACAGCTCTAAGAAGAGCCATTTATGAATCTCACTGGGAGTATCCAGCTGCAGTACGGATCTGGACATAAAGTCATTCAGACCCACAAGTCCAAGTGACCCAGTCTGGAAAGCCGGCAGCTCAACAGAACAATAGTATCTGATTAATGTTGTATTACACATAAGGCAAGTCGTATTTTATTAGAGATAAAGCAGTGTAGCTCCAGTTATTGCATGTATTCTAAATAGTAAGTACTGACAGTTTATTGTTACCATGACAAACACATACACACAACGTCCCCTTAGACATGCCAAACAGAAACAAATCCACCCATACCTTCTTTCCCCTCTCAGATTTGTGTCCTCTTCTTGTTTTACACACTCTCTGCTTTTTCTTTCGTAATTCACACAAACCTTTAAGCGGATCCTTCAGAGTTGTGCCAGTCCTGATGAATCCACTAGGTACTAACAGAACAAGGAAACTCTCTCCCTCTCATGCACACACACAAACACTTTCACTGCATACCTCAACCCCCCACAAAGAGCTCATTGAACTGTCTGTGTGTGTCTTGAAAGGGGGCCAGAGAACTGGATATATGGGAGGGGCCACAATCACCTCAGGTACAGTCAAAGAAAGGCAGAGTTAGAAGGAGAGAGAGAGGACATTAACCTTGAAATATTGCATGCCTTAAACAAGTTAATAACTCACAGGTTTAATTAGAGAAATGTTCTCTTTGTTGTGACATTCTTACTGGCAGTTAGTGTTTTAGTTCTTATTTACATTTATGCATCCGGTAGACATGCTTTTATTCAGAACGACTTGTGGTCAAGCTTAACATTGTTTTTAATTATTATTATTATTATTATTATTATTATTATTATTATTAATATGCAAACTGAATTACAGGAACACTCTGTGAGTGGTATTCTGTAACTTGTGAGTGATTTGGTATGAAAGCATCTACTTACTCTAGCCAAAATCCTACAGAATCCAACTGAAAATTGTTTTTTTTTTACAGGACTTCAGCAAAGCACAAACCAGAATCTTTATCTTTTAGAACACATACTGTAATTTGTGTTTTTATTCTTAACAGTCAGATAAAATGCCCATTTAAAACCTTTTCATTTAAAGAAAAGTCATTTAAAGAAAATTAAGGATTTTAAAATTGCTAGTGCCCCCTGTGGTATTTTAATCTGTACATTAGCAAGCAAAGCGTTTAAAGAATTTCTGTGGTGCAATTTAGATTCCAATGGAAATGAACCAAATCAAACTGAAAATCCTACACGATCCTTGAACTCCTACTGGATACTGTGTAATCTTTATCAGAGCATGTCTTACTGGATAGATAAAGGAAATCTTCTGTTATCGTCTAATGCTTCTGTTGTCCTCATTGTAAGTCGATTTGTCTAAAAGCGTCTGCTAAATAATTAAATGGAAATCCTACTGTTCTTTTAATTCCTTTTAAAATCTTATTATTATAGTGGTTCATACTGGTGCTTTTAGTAACTACATCTAGTTTTTACTTTTTATCAGTTTACGTTAGTGTTGGTTCTAAATTATGATCCCGTATGAATCCTGTACACATTCTTATAGGATATTGAAAACTGTTATTAATGCTTTTTATGTGTTTAAAAATTAGAACATTTCAGTTAATGACTTTTGATTCTTGAGAAAATTCCTCTTTAGTATCGGTTCCTTAAAATAGTTCCTTGATAGTTTTACTAGGGGAAAGCCCCGTATGTGATAATGCAGGACAGAAGAAATCTGTACTTTTATGTACAGTATTATTCTTAAAGTGTATGAATCGCTGGCTCAACCTATACTCATTAGTCTGTGCAAGATTTGATTCTGATCCTTGTCCTTTGTCTCACTAGTGTCCCACCACTCATTGCCTCTTTGTTTAGGTTTGCTGTTGTCTCCATCTAGTGGTGTTGGACAATACAGCACTTAGAGAATCAGCTGGTAAGCATAATCCAGTAAGCCCCTGCTGGTAGATGCTGTAACTACAACATTATGAGGGATAAAAGTACATTATCCATTGACAGCAACTCAAAAGTAGCAGTGCATTCTGGCACAACAAATAAAAAACAGAATCTTCTTACTTTCCACTTTTTATTATGAACAGTATTTTTTTTTTTCATCATAATATCAAAATATTTTTCAAGACCTCTAGAAATAACATGGACATGAAAGTTCTACTTGAACACTGGTTTGTAACATGCTCTCAGCTTATTGATCCCTGTTAGCACAATGCATATCATACACACCTCTCATTCAACATATACAGAGGCCATGTCCACACTGTAGCTTAATTCAGTTGTCAACTCCAGTTTTTTTAATAGTTCACCCTAAAATTTGAGTTTTTCACACAGGCTGTTGTATGGCTTCAGAATATAGCATATGAGTCATCTGGTCTACTGTTATGGTAGTTTTTGTCTTTTATTGAGTTTGTAAAGTATAAATACCCATTCACTTTATTACATCAATGACAGAAGCCAGGACTCTCTACATAATTTCTTATTTTGTGTTCCAGGGATGAACGAAACCAGTATTAGTAGGGGTAAAATCAGGGTGAGTAAACGATGACATCATTTTCATTTTGGGTAAACTGATCTCTTAATCCTGTTCTGTACACACAGAGTTTGGTTATTAGTGACAACTAATGAAGCATTAAAAATGTCTAGACGCTAATACATCTCAGCGCACTAATATTAGTTTGAGGAAAAATAGAAAACACCAAAAAAGACTGAACTGCTGGCACATATCTTTCATGTTTATAGCTGCAAGACATCAATTATTGCTTGTTTTTAAGTTGAGTTTTTGAGTAGGATTCACAGTTGTATTTCGTGCACAAATGGAATGATAACTCAGCTATTTATTCCTGGAAATAAATGTGTTTGTCACTTCAAAAATTTGGCAGTGTGAACGTGGCCTGTGCACATTCAACTTTAAAAGTGATGATTGGGTCAAAATCCCTGAAAACCTCTTCACAGTGACTATAGCATGCTTTGCATTAGCTTTAGCTGTGCTAGCATAGAACTAAATGGGATTGTGTAAAATACTACAATGTGTTTGCAATGTACAATGTAACTGGCTTTGAATCCATTTCAACATCACATTTCTTTATCATGTCATGAGTGTGCTGCCAAGCTATGGGCTAACTTGCCGTGTGAATGAGACACTACAGATGTTGCCACCAAAGACAAAATGACAATTCCACAAACAAGTTGGCTTATTTTGAAGCTGACGTATTGTGTTAATAAGATCACATTTAGTTATTCTAGTTAAGTACATGTAGCAAAACTCATGAAAGAACACACCACAAAATGAAAGTTTCACTTGCTGAGTAACAAATCGTATGGACTGCAAAGCCCTTTGGCCCATATTCCTAAGCCTCTCTCTCTTCTGCCCTGTTCAGGTTAATGAGATTTGGTGTGTGTATATCCTGCGTATGTCTGTACAGGAGTTTATATGTGAAAGAGAGAATGGCAAGTCACAGTATAAGACAATGTTTAAGAGTCATCGAACCACGTCAGATGGCTCCATAAAAATACCAGAATGCACAAGCCGGACTTGTCAGCACTCGGCCTTCCAATAAAGTTGGTGATTCTTTGCAAAAGAAGTCCCCCTAGTTAATCAACCAAGTGAACCTCCACCAAGCCACCAACAATTGATCTACATCCAGAGTTTGTAAGATGCTTCTTCGGTCATTAATGAGACACTGATGAGTTGTTGATGGCATGGGTTGCCTGGCACAGAGAATGGTGATCGGATGCAAGGTGCTGAAAAGGTGGAGTGTTGCTCCACTTCATCTTGTCGCACTCATACAGGAGTGTTAGGTTTGAGATCTCTCGGTGAGGGGGGGATCTGTTGACTGAGGTTATTGAATGTGGTGGAGTGACTAGGTCTGGTCTCCGTCTCCCCAGATGTATCTGAGCCTCTATACTTTGGAGGAAGAGTCTGGCATCGGCCCTTAACGTTCGACCCCGGATCACGAGGTGGAAGCCCTTTTGTTGTGCTTCCCATCAGCTCTGGTTTGGAGGGAGGGCGTGGTAATCCTGCTGACTGCCTGGCCACAAGTTCTGGTTTCGAAGGAGGACGTGGCAAGACTGTTGAAAGGCTGCTAGCAAGCTCCGGTCTGGATGGTGGGAGAGGAAGTGCTATGGAATGGCTGCTTGTAAGCTCTGAATCCAGTGAATCTGAGACAGACATTTGGCTTTCAGAGGGCTTGGTTTTAGATGGTCCTCTAGGAGTGAGCTCACAAGATGATGGAGGAACTCTCTGGTTGAGATGTGTGAATGTCGTCGAGTGGCTGGGTCTGGTTGCATGTGCTTCTGCTTCAGGTCCTCCGTGCCTTGGCGGAAGGGTTTGGCAACGGCTCTTAGCCCTGGAACTTGGGTCTCGAGGTGGAGGTCCATTCGAGTCAAACTCTTGATGCCGTGATAGTGAGCCGGTTTTGATTGAATGAATGGACTGGTCTGAACATGCTAAAGGTGTGTTGAGTGTTTCATCAAGACAGGCTATCTTAGACAGGGACTCTGAAGTTGTATTGAGGCTTTCACAGGTCGGAGGTCGAGGTCTATCAGGCAGATCACTGGTGGATGCAATTGGTTGTTCCTCAAGCTCTTCCTCCTCTCTGTCAGTCAGCTCTTCATCTGACTGGCTTAGCATTACTCCACTGCAGACAGGCAGATCTTCTGATGATCCCTCCTCCAGACCCTTGACGACTACATCATTGTTGGTAGTAGTCATTGGGTGTGACTGGGTGCACTGCTTGTCCGCCTCCTCAGTGAGCAGAAGATCCATTAGGAGTGCTTTCTCTCTCTTTAGCTGCTCTTTCAGAGAACGAGGCATGTCTGGGATCAACCATGCCACCAGCATACTGAGAAACATGGCCAAGTTCTACAACACAACAACATACAGAATCAAAAATCCAGTCCGGTTTTACAGGAATATTCTGTGTTATATACAACTTTAACTCGGATTTGGACCAATTGGACAATTTGGATTTGCCTCTCAGCTTACTGTACAAGAAAATGAGAAAAGCCCTATACAATAATGCACTTACAGTGGAAGTCTGTAGGCGGTGTTAATCTTGTCAGTGAAATGTTTTCTGACCAAGGTTGTTGTTTTTTTTACTTCATCAACAAACCAGATATATGTAATTAAAACATATGGTTTCTGCAGGTTTTATTTCCTAGATGACGTGACATACAGCTAAGTATGGTGACCCATACTCAGAATTTGTGCTCTGCATTTAACCCATCCAAAGTGCACACACACACACACACAGCAGTTGGCACACACACCATGAACACACACCCGGAGCAGTGGGCAGCCATTTATGCAATTATGAAAATATAGATTTTTATCATAAGAAAATATCAAATGACTGAAACTGCCTATGTGCCATGTTGGGTTTAAAACAGAAGAATGCTGCTTTATTTATTCATTTATTTATCCAGCTTTATTTACTCGGCTATAAAGGAATCACATTAATTCTTCATTTAGAATTTTTGATAATACAGTTTAGGTGGATGTATTTCTAGTTAAGCAATATTTATGTAAATACTATTTGCTGGAATTTGCTGCATATGCATATGGAATTCTAAAATATGCATGTGCATCTAATCTGTAAATGTCATTTAGCTGCTTTTATCACTTATGTCACAGTTCTTTGGGCATTCCCCCACCTCCCCCTTTATTTCTAATATTTCAGCTCTATTTTAATCTCCTACTTGTAGGTTAAAGGAAGGGAAATTAGAGTTTGAGCTCCCTTATTGCAGATGACATGGCCATGACACAACAACACTGCACAAGCAAGACTACATTTTAATAGTTGACAGAGCATAAGTTGTATTTAACCTGCAATGTTCACTGAACAAGAAGAAAAGCAGTTTAATAAAGACTGACCTGGAAAAAAATGACAAAAGCCAGGCGTGCAGCGAGCACAGACCAGTACTGCTTAGAAAGCTGGTAAGACTCGGGAGACCAGGGTGGATCTCGATAGTCTTTGTACCTGTGAAGACGATGAATTGTTGAGCAGAAAAAAGAATGATATCGGATAATATAGGTGAGTAGGGGTCATGAGGATGAGGGTATTGAGTGTGTTTTGTGTGTACCTGCAAATACGGAGTTGTCTGTCAAAGTCTGTATCATGTGGAGCAGTACCAGGTTTAAAGTTGTTCGTGTTGAAATAAGCCAGTGTATGGTTGGTATAACCATGCATGGTACCAGTCTCACTGTACAAATACTGATACACCATCCGAGGAATGAACTCCGATGTAAAGGAGATCACAAATGCCTTGGGGGAAAGAGAAATAGCAGGAGGAAGAACCTTAAAATCTCTGCATGCAATGAGATAAATCATATATCAAACACAGCCAGCAACTAAATATGAATTTTGTTTCATCGTGAGTCACAACACTCACATTTGTAATGACAGCAAACTTGCTGATTCCACTCAAGATGTTGTACCATATGCCTGGGAAAGGGAAAATAAATATGTGATAGTGAGACCATTATTTAATAACAGTTATGTTAAGTGTAACCACATACACACATATTTGGTGCAAAATTTCATACCAATCTCTTTAGCACTGACTGCATCAGGCCGGCGTATTTCAGTGACGAATTTTGCCGCATCTAGTCGGATTTCAATGATGTTATTAAGCAGAGCGAAGACTGGTGCCAGCGGGAAGGAGGCCACAAAGAGTGTGACAAATCCATACTGAATAACTGCAGACAAACAAACACACACACACACACATACAAATATGATCCATGTCCTTAATCAAACCCAGTTCCTCAAAGTCATCGTGGGCCTCTTTAAACACAGTTGCTAAACCTATTCTAAGGAAAAAGTAATAATGGAGTGCATAGAGCAGGTGTTGGCATCCGTTTTAACATTTTTATATTACTGTGCTACTATAGCTTCCTCCTATACAGCTGTGTGACTACAGTGAAGGATTACTAACATATTTTGCCATACAAATGTGTAGGATTTCAATGTAAACAACTAAATAAATGAATATGTTTATATTCCTCTCCCTTTGGGACACAAGGTTACCAATCACTGTCAGAGTCTCTGAAGTTGTAGTTGATGTTGTGATTGACAGAAAAGCAAAGGAAACATATTGTGTGTCTATCTTTAAGGTGTACAAAACGTATTGACTCACAGAATTGGCTCTGGTAACTGTTAACCAACATGACCGATCCAATATACCACTACTGGGTTAACCCGTTTAACATTTATTGACATCTATCATAGGACACTTTCAATATGTTACTGTTGTATTGTTTCCTTCAACCAAACTGTGTCTATGCTCTCTCTAGACTCTCTCTTATCAAGATTATTCCTTAAGTATCACAAAGCTTAAGGTCTGTTCACACCTACATAACTAAAATTTGGTCTGGTTTTCATGTACATATTCTCTATTCAGACCTATGAGAAAAAAACAACAGACAGGCTGACTAAAAATGCACAGACACATCACCATACGGGACAGAATCACAACTTTAAAGCCATTACAACAACATATCTTACACTGGAGGTGGGAAGAACTGATTCTGACAGCTGGATTGCTTGCCATCGGATTCTGTTTACCCAATATTTCTAATAATAGGAGATTCAAATATTTCTGAACAAGATACTGGTTAAGATTCATCACTATATGGGATAAAAACAACAACAAGCAACTATCTCAAAATGTCTCTCCATGGAGGTGGGGGGACAGATTTTGACAGCTTAATTGCAGGCCATTGGATTCTGTTTCCCCCATGTTCCTTTTCCAGAGAGGTTCACTTAGCGAAATACAGTAAATAACAGTCTTATGTTATTGCAGTGTCATGTGACTGAAATCGCAAATCTTATTAGTTGGGCAACCTTTGTGTAGTGATATAAAAAAAATGGTTGCCTTGATTGATGCAAATGTTTATGGTCTAATGTTTTTTTATTTTGGGTGTTTTGCCTTTATTATGAAAGAGCAGACAGAACGCAAAGTGAGAGAGCAGGGGGGGTCGGGAAAGGTCCTCAAGCCGGATTTGAACTCAGGACACCCGAAGCACAACAGCGTTATATGTCAATGCACTACCCACTAGATTATGAACGCAGGCAAAGCTGTCTAGTTTTAGGAGCCAGATCCTGCTTTCAATATCAACATTTTCTAAACCAAATTTAGCGTTAGCTTCTAGCTAACTAGCTGTCCAGGCTACTGACATCTGTGTAACAGTTTCAGGGGCTGGCTACATAAACTGTTAATATTAGTCTTAAAAAGTTACTGTCATCAAATTTTTTTATTTTTTTTCCAATCAAGACGGGTCATAACTGTTTGAAATCCGAAAAGTAAGACCGATTATCTCTTGGCTTATTGCTGGTTGGTCAATCTAGTTCACATAATGGCTTTGTTTATGCAACTGGCCCCAAACAATGCAAAACCTGAGATTAATTCTGATTGGTCTGTAGCAATCAGTACATCATGATGTCTAACAGGGCTACTTTATCACTGTTGCTGCATGTTGTATTTTATGTCCATGAGTACAAATTTTAACAGGGAAAACCCGCCAAAAACTTGTATTTAACCCCCCCTGGGGTGCGATTTTTATTGGGAGCCCCCTCGAAATGTGATTGGGCTAGTTTTGAGTAATAATTGGGGGGTTTTGTTGTGAAAACCTGGCAACCCTAGTATTCACACTGTACTTTTGTGATGGAGCAAATCAAACGTTTTGAAGAAATCTTAGGAATTAAGTACACTGATGAATCTCTCAAAATTAGACAAGGAACATGTTTTAAGAAAAAAAAAATGTTTTGTTGACAATAAAGAGCAATTTTGGGGGAAAAAAACCCCTTTAAGCCACAACACTTAAACAACCAAATGAAGCGTTAAAGTCGCAGGTGGACTGCATTTAAACACATAGAGCAATGAAGGTGATGCAGTACTCACCCATCTCCATGTACTCTGGGCTCAATCCCTCATATGGCTCCAGGTCGTAGTCCAAATCCCAGCGCTGTGGTTCCCGTTTGGAATCCTTTTCCTCCTCATCTGCTGATCCATCTTTCTCCTCCTTATACGTGCGATACATCTTCTTCAGCTTTCTGTAATGTCAACAGATGTGTTGTTTTAAACACTTCTTCCATCACTCCCTGTTCACTGCATTGGTATTGTTAAACGGTGTGGAGAATTAAATTAGAATTTAACAAGTTAACGAGTTAAGGGTTTCCTCTAATAGACTGGGGGTACATTGCGGAATCCAAGTAAATTAGCAGAGGGACCACAGGGAAGACTTTGAATGTGTGTATGTGTGTAAAATACTTACGGAATGGCAATCTCAAACACATTATTCTGAATGAGCTGTTTTCCCAGCATAATGATTCCCAGCTGAATACACACTTCAATAAGACAGCCACCTGGAGAACACTAGACCAAAAACACATGTACATGCAAACTGTTAGTTGCATTATGCCAAAACAATGATGACAAAAATATTATCATTTTAATAATTACCTCTTCCATGCGGAAATCCTTAAAGACATAAACATAGTCACCCGGACGACCGGCAAACCTAAATTAGCACACTAGAGTTATGAGGGATATTTAAAAATACGGACAACGCTACTATTTACTGGAGTAAAGAATTCTAAACCAGAAATTCAGCATTTTGGTGCTTGACACTAAAGCCGCTCAAACTAAACTACAACATAATGTATGTGTACTGTTCAGCAACACAACACTATATAGACATACAACAACACTACATGTAACACACAGACACCACAAAACAGGTGTTTATAGATTTATAATTTGCATCTGGAATTTAGACATGAAATAAAAAAAAATTATTCATAAAATATGATTTTATATTTTGTAATTGAGTAAAAAAGGGGTAATTAATTTTGAGGAAAATAAATTTTCAAGTGCACAACATAGGACTTGTATACAATAATTATTAAAAAAGATCATATTCAACAAGTGATATATAGTAAAAAAATATATACATGTATAAAATATAGAAATATAGAAAATTCCTCTATAGTATCATTTTTGCAGCATTTATATATAATATATTAACTAAGATGAGCAAGATGTTAAAGTGCTTATTAAACTTTAACATCAATAAAAATGCTTGTTAGTTCAGGTCAATTAAATAATATTAACAAATACAACTTTTGATTTGTATAATACATTATTATGTGTATGCTGAAATATTAAATAAGATTACTAAATTATTATTCATTGTTAGTTCATGTTTACTAGTGTAGTTAACTAATGTTAACAACTGGAACCTTACTGTAAAGTGTGTGTAAACAAATTTTTTTGTTTCTCAGTGTTTTTAGGTTAACAATTTTTATATTCATATATATATATATATATATATATATAAATAGAAATAAATGTTCCTATGAAACAAATGCTCACTGCAAAATGATATATACACACAATACAGATGAACATAGATAACATTCTCAACAATGCCATACACAGGACAGTCCCACAACACTACAGTAGACATTAGTGTAGACACAACACTACATACAAACACAATACTGCAGTAAGCGCATCACTACACTCTAACTCACTGGACATGATAAACAACTACAAAGTACTTTATAATAATCCAATTATCATTGCTCACAACAGAGACAAAACGTCACGTTAGTTTGGGTGGGTATGCTAATGGGATGCCATTTTACCTGCCCTTAAAGAAGGCCACATAGAAGACAGGTGCAAATGCATTCATGCTCTTCAGCAAAAAAGCTTTCAAGATCACATGCTCCTCAAATGTCGATTCAGTCTTTGGAATCTCTGCAAGTGTGACATTAATATCATATTCATAATAATCACCATTGGTAATGCATGATCTTTTCTTTGATAGAGTCACCATTTCATCAAGAAAACATTTTCTGAATGCAACACATTTTATCTTTTGTCATGTAAACACACACACAAACACACACCAAGCTCTGTAATCCAGGCCGCTATAGCACCGTAGATCTCATCCAGCACCAGAACCACCAGCAGGTTGATGATGACAGCGGTGGTTGTCACGGTTACGCGCACATTAGCCTTGGCCTCGTGATCAGGGTTCATTGACATAACAGCAAACACAATGATGCGGTAGAGAATCACTCCAGACACGGCAGAGAACGTCACCCCAATCTGAGAAAACAGATAAATCCGATTTTGAACCATAAAAGCAATGACGAAAAAACTGTTATGGGGAAAGGTACCCACCATAAGGAGGATAGAGGATATGTTGATGCAGTATCCTGGCAGGCGGTCTGTCCATGACAAAGTCTCTGAGGCAAGCTACAAGAACAACAGGATGTTACTTAATGCTTACCATATCACCTGGTTATACACTAGCTACCTGACCACCATAATCACATTTTGCCTGAAACTAATACCTGTAAGCAATAATGATTTTGTTATGGCAATAACCAATATGATGGTCTATACCAGGGATCCTCAAATCTGGACCTCGAGATCCACTTTCCTGCAGAGTTTAGCACTGTAATAATAAAAGCTTCCTAATCATCCGGAAGAAGGAGGTGGGAACCGGCGGACAATCAAAACATTTTAATAATTGGGACTCGATACCGGCGGTGGGGCGCAGGTGTTGCTCATCTCCAATCACTACACCCGGCCTCACTCCTTGTTCCCACACCTCTCGGCCCCGCCCCACTCGCCGCAAGCGCTAACCCTAATCAAACACACCTGAGCATGCTAATCAGTGTCAATCAATGTCTTTGGGATCATTCGAAAATTGCAGACAGGTGACTTTAATCAGGGTTGGAGCTAAACTCTGCAGTGCATTGGACCTCCAGGGCAAGATTTGAGGAAGGGGGGTCTATACTAAAGTCTTTACCAAAGGTGTTCCTGGAAGATCTACCTACTGTACCTGCAGAGTTCAGCTCCAACCCTGATTAAACACATCTCAACCAGATAATCAATGAGCATTTGATAAATACAGACAGGTGTGTCTGATCGGGGTCGGAACTGAACTCTGCAGGCAGCTGGGTCTTCAGGAACAGGACTGGTCTATATTGGTTTGTTCTTTTAAACCAGAATAATGTAATAAATACTGTAATAATACATGTAATTTTAGAAAATTAGAATAAATGACCTTCAGTTTTTAAATATTTAGCAAAATTCTTGGTAAATTCAACCTATCAATTGGCTACTTATGGCTAAAAAAAATTATATAAAAAAAAATGCTAATATTGACCATTACCAACGTGGCAAGTTATTTAGTTAAAAACCTAACACTATTGAATATGGGTTTACAAAATCTACAGATGTTGTAGTGGTTTCGTGCATCAGAACAGGAAATAGTTGGAACGAACTAATCATTGGTATTAAGTACAGGTGAGATGACTGAAGTAATGAAGTTAATGAACAGTACGGATCCAATCCTCCCCCAGACGCGGACGTATGAAATCTGAATTAAAACGAAATACTCTCTCAGGTACACACACGTACACAATGAACATGTGTCTTTGATTAGAAGAAGGACACTATTCTAACTTGTGTGTTTTAATCCAGCTCTGACTCTAATCCTGCATAATCTAGTGTGGAATACCCAGAGAGGTAATCTGCTTTGAGTGCCGTGTGTAGTAAGCGTGTATGCCACAGATAGTGTTTGAGCACATTCGTGTGTTGTTTGTACGCGCCGCAAGCCTGACACTGTGTACAAGGGCATAATGGCAGTAACAAAAATCCACAAAATCACATCAAGTGAAATTGCAACCAAACTGCTCATTTGACACAAAAAGTGCTGTCCAACGGACTGTGTACCTTATTATCTAATTAATTAAATTGTCAGAAAGAATGAGAAGGAAAAGATAAGAGAGTGCTAAAGTAGGGTGTGATGAAAAAGATAAAAGATAGACAGGTTTGACAGGATGGGGTCCTATGGAGGTCAGTGCAGTGACCACTCGATTACTGACAGCTGAGAACGAACTGCATTATCCCTGAAGCCCTGCCTCTTCTGGTTAAGTTGATTAGCTCACTCTCTCATAGACAGACACAGTAAACTGTCAAATTATCTCCCCCCTCCTCACCGGTGACTGTCCTCCTTTAGCAGACAGTAGCTTCTCTCTTCCTTTGTCATCCGTTCCTGTGTCCGGCTAGAACACAGAGCAGAGATTAAAAGCAACGTGCACACGCACTCATTCTCTTACATCTACCTGGAAAAATGTGCAAGGTATTCCAGGTACTTCAGCTCAGTGCATTTTTACGCAATAATTAAAATAAAGTGAAAATTCAGACTTCACCTTGAAATCCTAAATTGAAAGCGGTAAGTGATTAATAGCAAGCAAGCAAGCAGATTTTAATTATATACCACTTTTCTAAACAAGTTAATGCAATTCAAAGTGCTTTACAGTCAAAAAGAAACAAAATGAAAATGAACAGAAATAAAACAAAAAATAAAATAAACCCGTTAAAATACACACATAAGAATAAAGATATAAAAATTAAAAAATTAAATATAAAAAAAAAAAAAATGAGTTTAAAAATGAGGCAAAACAAAAGACATGAAATATATAGAGGTTTTATAAGTCTTTACAGAAAGGCCAGACTAAAAATATGTTTTTAATTTAGATTTATTACTATTGTTTTCAGCACATCTTATGTTCTCTGGAAGGTTGTATCAGAGGCGAGGAACATTAACTGCTAAAAGCAGCATCTCCAAATTTTTTGTTCTGCTATGATTTAGATTTAGTAGAAAAGAATCAGAGGATCTAAGAGTCCCTCTAGGTTTCCGTGATGCGGAAAAAGCGGATGGAATCCCAGAATCCTGTCATAAAAATGGAATTCATAGTTTAACAGTAAAATTAAACTAATTAATTTTACTTCGTTGGAACAGCAGCTAGGCTAATTATGTCTCTATTTGTTTCTCAGTTTTGTCATGGTATTTACATCCCTTGGTAACTAGGATTTACACAAGCTCCAGTCTGGATACAGAACACCTGAGAAGATAACGCAAACCCCTCAGAGGACCTCAGATGATGCTAACCCTGAAACAACACACAGAACTAACAAATATTGCTGTAAATTTGATTGCATCATAAAATAAAATTACTGTTAATAGTGTTCATCGTATGTTTGATTATGTATTTAACTGATTTTTCCAATTATATGCACATAAACTGATAGTCACCACTGATAAGCTACTACTAAATATTGTATATTGTATATTGTATTGTAAAAAGCGCTATACATATAAACTTGAATTGAATTGAATTAACAACGGAATGTCACAGAATTTGTAAAATTTTGATTGAATTATTTTAAAGTAGGTTATTACACTTAAATTGAATCAAGATATGGACTAGTATCTTTAAGCATTAAGCCACAAAAGTCTGTGAATCCTGTATAACATACTGCAGCACGTGTGGCGCTCGCGGTGATTTCAGCGTCTGCCGTCTCACTAAATGAGGATGTAAACACATGGACAACATCTCCAGAACTGCTCTGAGAGTGAGTCACTTTAATGAGCATTTGACTCGAGTAAACTGATTTGAGTAAAACTAGCGTCATATAACATACATAGAACTGTAAAGGTTTTCACAGCAACCCGTCAAAATAAAAGTCTGGTTTGATTTGAAGACATTGTGCCTATTACTATTTTTCAGTAGAATGTACATAGCCTACTACTACTACTACTAAAATGAAACAAACATTATAACCCCAAAAAATTAAATACAGCACAAAACCTCTGAGGGAAAAAATTCATAAGACTACCTAAGAAAAAAAATGAATAAATGAAGTTGTTGTATGCATTTAAGTAATTAGACATGCTAAAACAAAGAATTTGGTAAAAATAAAAAAATATGGTGAGAAAAAATAAAACATTTCATTGGATCCTAAACATGTAATTTTTGTTAAACTTGTAATAAATTGATGTGAAAAAGCATAAGTTTCATGGTTTTAATTAATTAGACATGCTTTTTGATTAATAAAATCTAATGTAACTATTAAAAAGGAGTCAAGAAAATTTTCAATGAAAAAAAAAACTGAATCCTGAAAAATTCAAAAGGAAAAAAATTAATTATATTTATAATATATCCAGATCAAGAAAGTATGATCATATAACCCTAATTTTACAATCGTTGTAAAATTAGTTCCTAATTTTAAGTTCCTTATCAGTTACAAATTATTATCACCTACCTATAAATCCCTTAATGTTTTAGCTTCTGCATACCTTACTGGTCTTCTATCATGCTACAAACCATCACCTCCCTAAAGTCGCAAAATTCTAGACTTTTGGTAGGATAGCAAAGTCTAAAAGACGAAGAGCTTTTTCATATTTGGCTCCCAAACTCTGGAACAGGGGTTCAGACACACTCTCTCTGTTTAAATCTAGATTAAAGACACATTTCTTTAGACAAGCATTCACATAATGTATCTCATAACCTTGTACTTCATTTGTACTTCTGATCAAATGCACATTATCATTCTTTGCTTGTTTTTCGGTTTGAACAGCAGCTAATTTTAGAATTTCTCTATTTGCTTCTCTGTTTCTGGATTCAACCCTTACAAAGATCTGAGATGACTGAACATCTGAGAACAGATAAATACCACATTTTGCTATAAGTTTGCTATATTAATAGTGTTCACTGTTTGTTTGAATACAAGTCATTAACTAACTGGATGATTTTTAATATATATTTTTGCCATGTGGACATACCTTAACATAGTCTAATGATTAGAAATATAATATATTATAATTATAATTATTACTCTTTCTGAGTACAATCTTTAAAAATAAAAATATATATATATTTATTCAGTTATCACAAACAACTGAATGTTAGGGAAACTCATGTAAATGCATTGGTCAAATGCATGCGAGAACCTTAGTTTTGTACATAAATGTGCAGTTTACCTCTTCCTTCTTCTTATTCTTTGCCTTCTTCTCTTGTTTCTTAAGGAGAAAGTCCTCATATGCTGGTCGTAGCTCATTCTGTGATATACACACACACATAAACATCAAGCTCAGTGATAAAGGACTCTAAAGTGTCAAAAAGCAGCAAATTCAACATCAGTTCCATAGACATGCATAAGTAAAATGGTCTCCATAGAAACAGGATTCACAAACACATGCACAAACAGAAATAATTATCTTGGTTCCACATTAAACCATTTTTTTTTCTTGTCTTGAGGCAATGATGCCAATATGGTACAAGTTCATTATAAAGCATTTAACCCACAGGGCTTTTTTGGCTAATGTATGAACACATTGGGGTATATATTGTAGTTGTACATTCAACACACAATTCTTAAGCTGATATATTTATGACACAGAATGTGTTTCAAGCAGACAGTTAGCATTTTCAACTCCATAAATAAGGTTGTGATTATCTGGCAAGAACACTGTGGTCAGGATTATGGCATAAAATCAGAGTAAAGGATTCGCTGACACACAGGTTACTACAAAGTTAATCCACTGTAAATCTCCCCTCTTCCTACGAATTCAGGGTTGATTCATCAAACAGCGTCACCGTGCACCATACACACAATTGACCTTCCTGCTGAGCAGAAAAATGCAAACGGGAGATGGAGCAATGATGAGGGTGGGGGACGTTTGGGGGATGCGGAGAGAAATATGATGTGCACTTAAGCGTGTCGGGAACAATATAGAAACAGAGAAAGAGAAGGAGAGCAGGAGATAGGATTACCTCAGCCCTTTCCTATCGGTGAGCATGAAAGCAAAGATAACATGGCGTTAGACACATATTTACACTATTTAATATGCAGAGTAATTGAAGTTCATTATCGTTCACATTAGCATGTTGCTCAGCGAAGTTTTTCATCCACTCAAGCTCAATGCTTTAAGCAGAACACAATCTCATTACTCAGACATCCACGCCACCATCTCCCACCACTTGCAAAACACACACACACACTACACACACACACTTGAGACTGGATCAGTTCCCAGGTGAGTGGTTCAAACCCTCAAGAACATTGAAAGCTTGAATTTTTATAAACCTAATGAAGAGCAAGCCATCAGCAGTCCGCGCGAGGGTAGTTTCTGATGTGGTTTTTAATAGGGCAGCTACATTATAGAATGTGCATTCTAATGATCGCACTAATGATAAAATTAAATGTATAGTCTGAATGCACTGTAAATCGCTTTGGATAAAAGCATCTGCTATTTATGCTAAATGCATAAATTTAAATGTAATGTCAGCTATTTTGCCAGTTCAAAAAAAACTGATTTCAGAGCTGCTGCCATTGAATTCATTAATGTTAGAGATGTTCTGTGACTTTGATTAAATGCTTTGGACTTTCCTCACCTCATCGTCTTCCATGCCTGTCAGATCCCAGCTGTGCTGTAAACATCGCTGCCTCCTCTTCCAGTGCTCTAGAAACACTGCCGCTAAACACACACACACACACAATTATCACAAAACGAGCTATTCCACTTTAAAACACATTATTTCTTCTCAATATAAATGTACAGTAAACACATAGTTTAGCATCAAATGCACATATTCATACAGCTCATACCCCAGAGGGACATAAATATGGCAAAGCCCACGGTGGCGTGGTTATCAAACAGATAGCTGGCACGTGCCGTACTGCAGATACTGCTCAGCTGCCAGTAATCACACACACGATCACAAAGAGGACACATGGTGAAATTAAGATGCTCATCACACATCTCTTGACTGAAAGAGAGAGAAATAAATGATCGATTGTAACATTTTACACTAGTGAAACACATATTTTGGCTTCTTAAAGCAAATAAATCAATGTACTTAAAATAGAAATAATCCAAAATACATAGAGTTACGGTTTATTTAAAACATTTAGCTTATATTAAGGAAAAAAAGACTTTACCTGGGCACATTGGTGTCTACGGTGAGGCAACCGTACAGGAATACTGCGACTCCTAAAGCCGAGGCTGGAATCAGCAGCTGTGTGTACACTCCCAACCAGGCAAAATACAGGCCAATCTTCTCTCCAAAGTACTTCCTTTTATACACAGATGAACGGGTACAGAACTGTTATGAATTTGACTTGGTAAACAACACAGAACACACCAGCACATGCAAAAAAACACTGCTTTCCAAAAATGACTGCACTGAATCTGAACCTGCAATTGAAATTGAATGTCATTCACAAAGCTTCACATATCCTCCACCTCTTGTATATTTATTTCTTAAAATATTTTGGCTACTTTGATTATGCTTTCAGCTACCAATACAAATTTTAATAAATCTAAATCTGGTGATTTTCCTCATAATCAGCTCGGAAAATATCAGTTTGCAGCTTGCCATTACTTGGTAAGTAATACGTTTACTATACTCTGACTATTGTACTGTTAAAGACATACTGTCTGCTGTGCTGTACACAGCATGCATGCTATACAGTGGGCACGTATTTAATATTTGTGATATCCAGATGGCATATTAAATTCACCAGATGCAATGCCGCTTCACTGAAGCTTAATAAAAGCTGTTATAGGTCATTTTATGTTTTATTATCCTAATAAATGTAAACATCTATGCTTATTTTATAAGCATTTTGGGATAGGCAGAATAAGATTCTTTTTTTCCAGGTGTTTTATCACCTCCCAGGCAGGAGAAAATCTTGAAAATGAAAAGGGACACACCTCTCCTCAACAAGCCATATGATTCAAGGTCAAACTATTTATAGCAGTCCACAAACACAAATCTGACAGTTCTCAGAAAGGAGAACCAGTCAATAAGCATCTGTGTACTGAATAACATCTTTCACAGAACCAGATGGTAGTGATGCACATCATGTCTGATACCTTATAAGGTCCATTGGCTGATATTTGTAGCAAGCTCCATAATTGGCCCATTCCTCATGCAACATCTGCAATACACAAATATCATTCAATACCTGTTCAGTTGTTCTATTTAAAACAAAAAAACATTATTTGTATCTTCTTAGAGATTACACACACAAGTATATATTACAGTAATAAGCAGCTTATTGTGATTTTATCAATCAAATAAAAGCTGTGTGACTTGCTGCCGTTCAGGATTCACCTGTCTGTCGTTGCGATGCTCTTTATCTTCTGAGGTGTCAGAGTCTCCCTGCAGCAATGACAACACATGAAGCTTTACCTGAACCTCATCACACATTTACACTGAACTAACAGACGAATTACAAGTCAGCTGTGTTAAACTGGGCAAAATGCATTACTTACATCGTGCAGAGGGAAGGCAGAATCATAAACCCCTTTAGCTAGCAGTGAGGAAATACCTGAGACACAAAAGAGAGGGAATTAGAATATCTGTATTCAAATATTTAATGAAACAAATGATGGTGTGTTTGTGGAGTTGGCATCTCCAGGAACATACCCATAGTTTGACAGGTCTGTGTGCAGGCAGTGCGCCTCAGAATTTCATAAACCTATGGAAGAGCATGGATGAAACACAGTAATACATTAAAAAGTAAAATAGTTTTATAAACAAATAAAAATAATTTATAAATAAATAAATACAAATAAAAAAATCAAACATTAATTAATAGAATAGTTCATCCAAAAATGTAAATTTTGGTCTTTTCTTATTGCATATCTATTTTAATATAATGAACATGGACTGTGGATGTCAAGCAGAAAATTATATTAAAAAATGGCCTATATGGAATATGTATTAAGTCGTAAGATATATACATTTTGT
This sequence comes from Carassius gibelio, assembly GCF_023724105.1. Taxonomy (NCBI): domain Eukaryota; kingdom Metazoa; phylum Chordata; class Actinopteri; order Cypriniformes; family Cyprinidae; genus Carassius; species Carassius gibelio. The sequence continues at coordinate 4,047,287 of NC_068388.1, read as the reverse complement.
GTGAGAGACAGACTAAAGTTGAAGATGTTATTCACTGATCATTCAGCTCAGTTTTTCTGTGCATGTGAGTTCATGAGCTATATAGTAATGTCTCATTCATAAATTCTTTTACAGTGAATTGGCTGACAAAACCGATTTGAATAATTCCATCTCGATTCATTCAGCTCGCTGACTCAATACAGACATACAGACATACATTTTGTCTGATAATGAATGGCATACAAATGGTTTAATGAAATGTTTGAGGTGTTTTTGTGTCATTTTTTAAGATTTAAAGCTTAAACCTTCTTTCTGTGTGAGAATTTCTCCCTTTGTGTTCCACAGAAAAACAAACCTTTAGAACAATATCATTTTACATAATTTTTATTTCTGGCTGAACTTTTGCTTTAAAATGTGTCCAGATGTGTATAATCATTCTGTTTTGTTTATACCGATACTTACAATTCGACCTCGTATTGCATTGCTGAACAAGCTGTTTTTCGACTTTATATCAAATCTGCAAAATGAAATATAACTAATTAGGCTGATGTGCAGGCTTGCTAATTGTAAATGCTCTTTTACGACAGTCTGGTTGTCTGCGAATGTTGGCACTCACAGGTGCAGCTTGTCTCTGCTGAACGGCTGGGACAGCACACGTGTGCGTGGGTCTTGGGTCTCCGGTACGCCCGGCTGGAACGGCTGATTGATCTTTGTCCAAAACGTGCTTATTATGCCCATGAGCCCCGTCTTCTGTTTCAGCTGATATGTCTGGAAAAACAACCATAACAGTACTGAAATTAGACAGAGATTAATCAATTTATATCCAGAGCTTAAGAGACGAGACACAATTGAAGTTGAAACCAGGGTCAGAAGATTTAACATCACAAATGTAGAATGGAAATATCTTTTTTTGTGGGCAAACAAACAAATGTGGGATGTGGGTCCATATGTCTACATATATGTGTATATAACATGCAGTGAAGGTTTCTTCATTAGGGCGATTGGGCGACGCACCACCAAAGGAAGGGAGGGATTTTTTTTTCTTTTACATTCAACCACAGTGTTACGCTAGCTTTCACTTTTCTAGACTGTTTGTGCTGCCTCTATATAGTCCAATCAGCGTCAAGTCGCATTTAAACTGAGAATCGCCCTGAGTGCTCTCATAGACTTCCATTCAAAGATCTTTTTTTTCTAACTGCAGGTACTCCAATGCAATCTCAATGAGTTTTGGGAGGGCAAGCCCTAACGTGCTTTCGTCACCGTGCGTAACCTTAACTTGTGCAACAACTGATGGGAACAGTGACATCCAATAATATTTAAAAACTATTTGGAATTTTAACAACAAGAAAAAAAAATAAAAAAAATACTTCAATATTTTATCAAATGTGAAAAATAAATAAATAAATAAAACAGAGAGACGGGGACAGCTATGCCTTTGTCAGCTGAACTTGATCGACATCACAGTGAAGGTTACCTCAGCGCAGATTAATTCTATCATGTAATTGAAAGAAATAACATTCATTCGTCGTACCAATAATGATAAATTGGTAATTAAAGAATTAGGACAACCAAGACGACATTTAAACATCAAACAAGTATCTACAAAGGGCAGGAAGTCGTATAAACGAGGATTTTTGAGGACGTGTTATGAGCGGAGAAAAAGGCTAATAGGCTGCGAAGTAGCAGACGCTTTATTCTACTAATTTACATTAGTAAATTTGCATTTTGTTCCATCGCGAGAGCGTGACGGACATCGCATGGACAACTACAGGTGTCACCAAAATGCATCATCTCTCGGAGAAGGTGAAAAAACATGAAAGAGCAAAGATGCATATGGATAGTAGGGAGCAGTGTAATATAAGTGAGGAATGTGATATAAATGAGCAGTGTAATATAAGTGAGTTGTGTAAACAGTGATTTATGTGACTTCAGTTATTTCTTATTAAACTAAAATCGAAGTAAAAAGTTTTTTTTGGAAAAACTACATCCTGGTGTCAGTCTTCATTTGCTGCTGAATTGTGTTAACTCGCATATAGAAACATAAGGAGAGCAAGAGATTGATTCCTAATGTCAGTTTATTTTTAATTAATACTATAGTAGTTCATATCCCAGAAATATTTCTTATTAATAATCAATATTGAAGACAGTTGTACTGCTTAATATATTAGTGTAAACTGTGATGCTTTTTTTCAAGATACTTTGATGAATATAAAGCTCAAAAGAACAGAATATATTTGAAATAAAAGCATCTGAATGTCTTTACCATCACTTTTGGTCAATTTAATGCATCCTTGCTTATTATAAGTATCCATTTCTTTAAAGCGAGGCAAGGGTAAATGGAATCAGGACATGATGCAGACCAGACTCAAACTTAGGTCCCTGAGAGCTTTATGAGCCTCACAACCACGCATTACACACTGCATCAAAGCTCTGACACATCTTTATATTTTAATTTTCAAATGGCAGCCTTTTTATCTGTCTGTTTCCTTTTATAGCAACTCACCTTTTTAGTCGGCACTCTGATCTTAAGAAGTTCTGCCTCACGACTGAGAACGGACCAGGGAACATGGAGACGGGTAAACCGGACCGTCCTCATCTTAAAAATAAAAATAAAATTAGTTTAAAGAGTTAAACACCATTGAATAATGCAGTCAATTTGGTTTGCAGGATGCAATTGAAAACTGAAAAGATAAGGTGATTTAGTGACCTTAATTAACACAAGCAGAGATGCAAACACAGAGTTTAAGAAGCAGCTGTTACTGAAATGGTCTTATTCAGCGTGGATGAAAGACACACACACACACACAAACACATCAAACACAAACACCTCTGGCAATGAGGATCAACCATAATCTGCCTTTAGGCTGGAGACAGCAGCACTCAAATTTAATCCACACTAACATAACACAACTGATCTACCACCATCACACCACCAACAATCAAACGTACACCCACGTCACAGCTTTCACTCAGGATTTCACTCTCATCAGTCAATCTTTATGCTAAAATAAACCCTGGGGCCAATTTCATATCAGATCCATACGGACTTCAGAGATAGGAACAAAATCTTTGCATTTCAGAATTAATTTACTATTATAGATAGTTATGCAATATCAAAAACAACAACCATAACGTGTTTCACTTACAAAATAATTTGCAAGTATACAACATGGTAGAATTTGTTTTAAATTAAATTTATGGCGATTAATTAAAAACACTGTTCAGGAAAATTATTTTCATTTCATTATTTATTATTATTATTATCATGGAAACAAAAACTAAAAATCATAGAGGTCCTGAAAATGGGCTTTATATTCTTTATGCAAAATATAATTTATTTTAGGTTGAAATAAACAGACATTTCTTCATAAAAATTCACGCATAAGCATGTAGTTTATTTTAAGGTGTACTCAAACCTGCATAATAATAGCTTTGACTCTATTTGGATTCATGAGGGTATTGCCTGAGTATAAGCTTTTTTTTTTTCTTTTTTTTTTTGGAAAATAGCTGCATGAAATAACCAATCTACTCCTATTCAGAAACACAAAGCTTTCCCTGCTTCAACTTGGGAAAAACCATGATGCAGGGGGAACTGATCATCTCTTGTGATAACCACAGTTGCATCTGTCGCAGATATATTGCTGGGGGGCAACTACTGCAGCAAAGACATTTTTTTTGCCATCTGTTAACTAGAACTGAAATATGCTGCATTGCTTGAAAATGAAAACTCCCCCTTCAAAAAGATAGACTTTTCTTAGCGTGGGAGGGTTTGGGATTTTTCTAAACTGGGTCCCCAATTCTTAAGTTCCAAGGTCACCTTGGGAATCTCTTGATTGTGTTCATTCTGTAAGTATTATACTCTAAACTGCGCTCATCCCTGGTTATTCATGGCTCGGCACATGAGATGAGATGAATACTGAATTTGTTTGCCAGGAAAATTATATAGAGACATGCATAGGCAGACAAGTACCACACACAGGTTGTGTTCCAGAATAGCATACTTCTATGCTACTCACACTAATTTTGCAATATGCATTGGCATATTTTAAGCAACTTTTTCATTATCTTATCAGATTAATGGAATTAAGACATTTTACACAAAATGGATTTTAAATTAATGCAATATATATATATATATATATATATATATATATATATATATATATATAATTTCCAAAGATTATAATTGGACACAACTTATACATAAACTATATTTCAAAAGTTTTGACTCAGTAATTTTTTTCTTTTAAATAAATTAATTCTTTTATCCAATAACAGTGCATTAAATTGATCAAAAGTGCCATTAATATATATTTATAATGACTGTATGTAAATATATTTATTTATATTTCAAATAATTTCTGTTCTTTTGAACTGTCTATACTGTACATCAAAGAATCCTGAAAAAATGTAACAATTTAAAAATATTTTACAATATAAGGGAGTTTCAAAAAGATTTTTTAAATCTTACCAACATTTGAACATTGTGTATGCATATAAGGATATCAAATGACCACAATTAAGCATACTACTGTTTGAAATGTTGCAAAGTGCATTGTCTCTTACATATCATTTAAGAACTAAAAATAGTAGGCAGTATTTAGTGTGTACTGCATAGTGTGCAGTGGGCTAGTGTTCTAGCATTCTGAACATAACCATGCACACATAAATACAAACCTCTTTGTCATGTTCAAGCTCCAAGCCTTCTTCCTGAAGTCTTCTTTCAAATTCCTCCCTGATTTTATCTTGTAGTTCGTTGTGGGGTTCCATCCCAAGCCCCGCCTCCAGCACCGCCTCTGAAATATCGCCCTTCGTACTCCGGCGTGATGGGGTCTGGCTCTGAGATGGCACGTTACCGTTAGAGACAACAGAGTGGCGGTGTTGGGACTGACGTCTCTTGCAGTGATAAACAAGAACGTAGTCCACTCTTCTGCAGCCGTCTCCAAAACACAGCCCTCCTCCTGGACCAGGGCCTGTCTCCTCCTGAAAACACACACAAGCTTTCTTCAGCTCAGTAACATCTAGACACAATTGCATAGCTGTACAGATTCCCAGAGCTCTCTCAGAGCTGCATAGCATGTAGCTGGCAGTTTCAGCATAAAAATTGAGGATCTGGGACATCCACTGATTGGCGGGTGGTTCAAAGCAGTTGGATGTTTACCGTCATACTCATGTTTCATTAGAATTCTGCTTTTGAGCAAGGTGCATAACTAGGAGGGTCCCTGTGGTTTGCAAACTAGAGGATAAGACAGTCATCAGAAATTGCCATTGTGGTTTTCATAATGTTCTTTTCACACTACAAAAAGATCCTCTAAAATATGATTTTACCCCCAAAAAAAGAAAAGAAAATATGAATACTTATATTTAGCAAAAAGATATTTTGTGTTTTTTTTTTTTTTTTTTTTTTTGCATTATGAGATTACTGACATACACCCAATTCCCTTAAGCAACAAGCTATTTTTTTTTAAACTAATTATAGTTACTGAAAAGAAAAAAAGCAATGACAGCTTACTGCAAATATGCATACGTATTTAATTTATGGGAGTAAGATTTTTTTCAATTATATTTTTTTATAATAAAAATACAAATCTAGATAACTAAAAGTCTTTAAAATATATATAATTTTGAAAAAACTTCACAGTTTTAAGGTGGTAATATTTACAGGAGTTTAATTGTGTGATAAAGAACTTTACAATAATCAAGTAAATTGGAATATGAATGTTGTTAAAAGAAACCGCCCTGGATCACTAGGAAATGAGAAAGTCTGGTGTGAATATTAAACTGTCATTTAGTAGATGCTTTCCAACGTGATATTTTCTTCACCTTACTTGACCCCTGGGGGTCCTTGAAGGTACTGCAGGGGGTCCATTGAAAAGATGTACATAACATATGCAATGTGAATATTTTAATATGATCTAACCACAACCATTATTTAATTTAATAATATTATTTAATAATTTAACATAACGTGCTATAAAAATAATACCAGCATTTCATCTGAAATCCAGCATTAGACAACGCACCGTGTCCTCAGCAATGTCACTGGCATCATGCCCGCCGCTGGCCTTGCCCTGCTGGCCCAGTTCAGAGATATCACGGGCAACGCAGCGGAGTTTCTCGCTCTGCATTGAAGAGGACTCACTCTTGACAGCGGAAACACGCATGCGCTCTGGAGCCCCGTTCCAATTTTCTGTTAGAGAGATATTCACAAGTTAATTTTGATGTCTAATAATATCTTGCTGAAAGTCTTCTTTTATGGCATTTTTCTCTTATGTCAGATAATTTGTGTGTGCATTGACAAAATGCATGCAAAGCAATCATGCCAATAAATTGCTGAAATATAAATGGAATTGCGAGAGAGAGAGAGAGAGAGAGAGAGAGAGAGAGAGAGTCTATTTAAATGTAGAGACCAAAAGCTTTCAGCACTAAGGACAGCGACATAATTGAAGGCTGTGTGTCAATGCATTAAACGGACTCTGATGATAGAAACAGCGACACGTACACCTGTAGTCCTTTTAAATATTCTCACACCCCGACTAAAGCGTCACTTAAATATGCCTCATGCCTTCAGGTAAACAAACACAGGGATTCATGACTCTTGGAGAAATCTAAGCGCATTTAGACCACCTGACCAAACCATGCATCACACCATAGTCTATTTGTGCATTTATTTCCCAGTGCTTTCATATCAAATCAGTTTCAATTCAGTCGTCAATGTAAAAAAAAAAAAAAGAAAGAAAAAAAAGATCATACATTTTTTGATTGTTATGATAAAACAACACAAGGCGTCAGATGGCGCTTGAAATAGCTCCAGCTTATTGCCCCAGCTAATTATACAACCCCCCTCCGACACACTTAGCCATCTTATTGTTTTCCAAAGCAAAAGATGAATTCTTACACAATTAGTTACAACGTTAACGAGTGTTAAAGTGTGACAGCCCGTCTGAAGGGGCAAATAATGGCGCGCGCCTCACTGCAATTAACATGAACGACCAGTTTGGTGCCAATCAAATTTTCAGTTTTCACCACATCAGACTAATTGACTATAAATATCCTAGTACATGAAATAGCATGCATGCGTTTGCAACAGTTGAATAAAAATCGATAATCAAACAAGCCAATTTATTGAAGTGCCAATTTTTACAGACAAACACCAAATGCATTTTCCCTCTGGCTTAGCAAAACCAATGCACGCGCGCAAAAACAACAACATCAACAAACAACATGAACCGGAATGTCAAGGCTGGTACTCACCCGTGGCAGAGGGAGACCTGTTCAGTGCCATGTTCATGTTCCCGGTGAGATGGTTGACAATCCGCTCGCGGCCCCGCGCAGCTTAACGCGCTCGTGCTGCTTCCGTTAATTCCGTGGAGCGCTCGAGACGCTCAAACTTCCATTGAGAGTCGGACACAGCGCGCGTGCACCAAGAGAACAGTGACAGCCGACACAACCGCCCTCCCCCTCACACACACAGGTGTCTCTCACAAACAGACGCTAATTGCTTAAGTCTAATTATTACGAACTAAATATTTTAAAAATAACATGTAATATGTTTTATTATGATCAAGCTTCATATAATATATAAAGCAATAGTTTAGAAAGGAATGAAAAAGCTGTCATCATGTACTTACCCTCACGTTGTTCTGATTAGGCAGAATCAGAGTCTCAATCAACTGATTCATTAAAATAGTCAAGTCACCTTTATTTATTTAGCGCATTACACAATACAGATTGTGTCAAAGCAGCTTTAGTGTTAAATAAGAAAATGTGTCGATAATTCAAGACAACAATAGTAAACACTCAGTTTTTCAGTTCAAGTCAGTTCATCATTGATCAGTTATGTCATCATCCAGCTGAGTTCAGTTCAAATAATGTCTGTGCAATCTAGTTGACAATAATGCCAGAAATTAAGCATCCTCAACTAAGCAAGCCAAATGCGACAAGGAACCAAAACTACCAAAGGTGACAGAAATGGAGAAAAAAAAAAACCTTGGGAGAAGCCAGACTCAGTCGGGGGGTCAGCTCTTCTCTGGACAGACAAACTCAGCATGGCATGGTTTAATTCCAGGCTGCAACACAAGTCAGAATTGTGCAGAGGACTTGTCTGGTTCCAGTAGTCTTGTGCCAGTGGCTGTCTAGGTTACAAGGGGATCTGTCTCTGGGGCAGATCTAGTTGACATGGTCTCTGCTGAAGTGTGCTATGGGTAGTGTTCCCAGTTCCCGCTGACCTAATTAATGCAGCCTATCAATTTCAATTATAGAGATGTGATAGTGTGTTATGTGTAAACCAGATTAAAGAGATGGGTTTTTAATCTAGATTCAAACTGAACGAATGTGTCTGCCTCCTGAATAATCTTAGGTACGTTGTTCCAGAGTTTGGGGACTAAATGATTAAATGACTAAAATGATTTGTCACCCGCAATTGATTATCAAATGGCCAGAGTTTTGAGATCGTTTCCTAGTTTACAGTTCTCTATATTTTCACAAACTTTTTAAATCTGACAGCTCCTCTCATATGGCTTTATGATATAGTGAATTCATAATTCTAGCTAGCACATCATCCGGATATTGTTCGCCTACTACTTTACTATTCAAATACCGCATAGTGGGATTTTACTTATTTTATGTACTACTTTTTGCATGCATTATACTATGGTATACGTGGGAATTGATTTGTAGCATAAAGACGTTTTCATGCACCGTATTTGAATATACATATGCAAAAGAGATTTAAATGCTGTAAAGGAAGACATGGAATATAGCGCATGAGTCCTAGGGACTACTTTAGTGGCAGGTATGGTGCTTTATTGTATCTTTTCGAGTTTGGTAACCTTTTACTTTCATTGAATGGGAACTAAATTTAATTAACCATTTTAATTTTGAATTAATTGTGAACTGAGTCTATAAAGATAAAGAGTTATTATATACTTTGGAATAAATATCTAAAGGCTGTTGACATTTAAACAGTAATTTTCTCTATTTAGCTTATGCTTTCTATGTCCAAACTGATTTTTAGCCTATTGTCTGCTTGGATAAAGCTAGGGTTATGTGCTTTGTTTAAAAGCACACTGACATTTTCTTGAGTCATATCTTCTCTGAACTGAACCTGCAGTTATGTGTTAGCAGTTATCAGCCTTAGCAGACTCAATTATGTGTATTTTACATTGCTTATTCAATCAGTTCATTTAAGAGGAAATATTAAATGGTTGTTAATTAGAAAACTAAAGCAATCATTTAGCCAGCAATTTGAAAAATCTTATCACTAATAGTGTATTAAATCCCACCAGTGAATGCATGGAGCAGTCATACACTTTCATAATTACCTTTAAAACACATCATAATAATGCGGTGACTGGTTTAATGAACAAACTTTCGGACATGATTTCCAGATGACTGTACAGGTATTATTAAAGTCATGGCAGCTGGAATCGACACATATATTATAGATATAAATATTATTTAAAACGTTTTAGAATATAAAGATGGTATAAAACCAAAGATGTGTGGAAATGTGCAGACATGCCATACATGGAATGTTTTTTCTTTATATTACTCAATATTTCATGAGGCCGACAAGTGAATAACCAATATTTGATTTGTGAATCATGTCCTCCACATGTGTGAATTGCACCCTTCAACACCCTTCACAACTAACTGACTGCTCAGTATTCTCCATGCACACGAACACTCTCACACAAATGAGTTCAAGTGTCTAGAGCTACACTGAGTGGTACAAGTCGAGTACTTGTTCTTTATTGTAGGTCAGTCTATAAACACCCATAAACTACAACAACACATAATAGTCGTTCAGGATCAAAAATATATTTGTATAGACAGATTTTTTATGGCAAGATGGGAAAGCAGAAATCAGAAATTATTGTTTATTGATTAATGATGAGTCTTAATAGTCTATATGTTGAAATAAAAACAGATATGTATGATAAAGTGCTCAGTTATTATCTGTTACTCCACTGAGCAACTGAGCAAACTCCACTAAGCAACACACCGGATGTAGATACATATACAGTGTAAAAAAGTATTGTAGCAATTTTTCACTTGTATGCTATTTTATCAAGTGTGTGTGTCTGCTTTTAGTCGGTCGGACAGGCGTGTGACATGCAGTCGCAGCCAGTGACGGCAAGGACTTGGTGGTGTGTTTGTGTGCCGTTAGCGCAGCGCAGAGGAACATTCATGGGCACGGTGCCTGTAGCTGAGCAACACACACACTCGCTCTCGACCTTGTGCTTGTCCAGAGAGTACATAGACTTGCTGCCACACTTTCCCTGTGGGTGAGAAAAAAAGATTGATAAATAACACTTTCACAGCTTCATGGTATTGTTATTGTTATTAAAATGTGTCGACATACCTCGCAGTAAGTGAGTTCTATCTTTTCTTCTGATTGGCAGTCATCCACTCTAATGTAATTCAGCAAACCCACAGTCCTTCTGCATTCTGGCTCAGTACCTAAACAGACATATCCACACATCATGTTCAGATCAGTAGGATGGAGTAGGGCTGCATGATCTCAGAGAAAAATGCCGAATTTTTTTCTGATAAAAATGTATATAAAAAAAAAAATTGGCCCAAAAGTGATTATATATAGATATTGCTATACAATAATAGTAATAATTAATATTAATAATAAAATAAAACCACTCAACAAAATAAGAAATATTATTCTCCTACTATTTCACTGTAAGAGAAAAAGTATCTAAGAAAAAATATATTGTTTTTTTATTTTACATTACAAATAAAATTAAAATACTAACATTCGTTATAATTATAAACCATAAAAAAATTATTTTGACGTAAAACTGTGGGGATTTGTTTTTAACTGTATTTAACTTGGAGCTTCTCTTTTATTGATGAGCATTTCATTACAAGTCTGGAAAGTTAAAGTGGGCAACTCAAACTCAAGAGCAGCAATGGAGTTTGTGTAGAAATGAGTTAGAGCGAACCAAGCAGCTCTGAGAAGCTGAAAAACACATGACCATGTCTAAATGAACACTGTGATGTGTTTTACTCTTAAACACACGTGCATATATTTAATTAAGTGGCTGTCTTTGATAATCTCACAAATCCATATTGCGATTTTGGTTTAATTTTTTAATTTAATCGGGCAGCCATAGGATGGTTTATAAAGTGTGCAGGATGTATGAATAATGGTTTTGGTGGTTGTTCTTACACATCTCACAGCAGGTGTCTCCAATCTGGCTTATTTTACCCTGTGGATAAAGAATACATAGTTTCACTTTCGTTATTGTGCAATACATTAAATGTGGTTTATTAGAAGTAGAATATGTTCCTGGATTGGTGTTTAGGGTTTGGTAGATTTAGGATTAGGAATGGAGTTTGGCATGCAATCGTTTGATAGCAATGTTGCCGGTTTAGGATTAGCAAAGTAGAGTGTGTGTGTGTGTGTGTGTGCGTGTGTGTGTGCATACCCCATGTTCCAGACAGTGTTTGCGGTCAAATGGAGGACATGTTGTCACAAGCGTCTCCAGAACCAGTTCTTCATCCTTATTCACACTGCATGTGTGTTTAGTGCAGCCATCTGTACGTGTTGTATTTGCCTGAACACACACACAAATTAACGCATTTATGACACTATCTGAAAATTGATAGAACATCTGAAGCATTTACAGCAGGGGTCTCCAACTGCCGGCTCACGGCGGAAGATAGTTTCATAGGACTCCTCCTCAAGCGTTAATAGTTGATTTTTAAATGTAGACTGCAGATCACTTCACTTTCTGCATTTTGGTTTGGTTTTCCTGTAGTTTTCTTAAATAAACTGTGATAATATGCTGTATAAAATCATTCAAAGGTTTGGGGTCAGTTACATTTTTTAAATGTTTTTGAATTGCCTTTTCTCACAATGGCTGCGTTTATTTGATACAAATATAGTAAAAACAGCAATATTGTGAATGTTTCAAATAATGGTGTCCTATTTTAATATATTTTAAAATATATTCCTTTGATCAAAGCTGAATTTTCAGCATCATTCCTTCAGTATTCAGTGTCCCATGATCCTTCAGAAATCATTCTAATACGAAGATTTGCTGCTCTTTCTTATCTGATTATTATCAGTGTTGAATGTTTTTTTTCAGGATTCTTTCGTGAATAGAAAAGTTCCAGAGAGCAGAGTTTATTTGAGATAGAAATATTTTGTAACAGTATGAATGTCTTTACTGTCACTTCTGAACAGTTTAATGCATCCTTGATAAAACAAAAAAACATTTATTTTAAATGATAGTGTATATACTCAGTGGGTGCATTTGAAATGTTTGAAACAGCTCTTCCAAGCAAAGCTGCAGATCTTAAGCTTGCTAAACATATGGCTGTTTTATTCTTTTGGCCATCAACCATGTTCATTGGCACATAGAGGTAGTTTTTGGTGAGAGGAGGGATTCAAACCTGAATCTTCCCCACTGATTATTCTGGCTATTTTGACATTGACATTGATTACTTTCAGAGTGACCAGCTGTCCGTCCGGTCGTCGGATGTTACATTCAGTTGCTACACAACGGCCACAGCAAGCATTAGGTATCGGCTCCAGCGTATATCCCTATAAAACAAAACACACATGTATTCATACATATAGGGCTGACAGTCCTTTCCATAGAAATGAAGACTCGTCATCATGCCATATTTAATGACTGTCTTTAATGACAGTCTCATTTTCTTATTCAAAAGGCGTTTGAGAACCATGCCACGTCAAACCCGCCACATTTTGGTGCAGCATATCCAACATAAAAATGTGAATGGAACTGAAGAGCTGCTTTTTAAAAGCTGTGCTCCTTTCATTGTTTTTCATTGCATGCAAAAACAGCTTCGGACATCTCCAAACATGAGCAAAACATCTGCTTTTGTGCTTTATGGTTGAAAGAAAGTCATGCGGGTTATAAACTACATGAGGGTGAGTAAATGATTAATTTTTTCATTCATTTTTTGGGTGAACTACCCCTTTAATAATCTTAAGAGCAAGGGTTTTACCTCTGAGCAGGGTGTGCAGCTCATCTTCCTGCAAGAGAGCCGATAACTCCTCTTATCTTTCACACACTCGCAGTGTGTGCACACATCCAGCATCACTCGCTCTCCAACCTACTCACACACACACACAGAGTAAGACCCAAAGTCAATCTGTTTTGTACCAAGACATCTGCACATGGCACATTAGTATTCTGTATGTTAACTCAACGTCTTTACCGCAATAACAGTTTGATTCCGCACACAGACATCCATTGGAACTGCAGAAAGATAAAAACAGCATTAAAGATGACAGAGAGCAGCAGTGAATGGGCAATGTGTGTGTGCAGAGTCCAACATGAATACTTCAAAGCAAATAAAGCCTCTTCATGTTTTTTCTACTGTTAAGAATCAACAGCTTTATTCAGAAAATTAATTAATAGACATTTTTAAAAAGACTTAAGGAATGTTAAAATATTTATCAATTATCAACCTGAAAGAGCTCATACAATAGCTATATTGCATCAATGTTCAATGTAATGTTTTTTTATTTATTGACGTTTCATTATGTTTTAATTTTTACATTTCAACTATGACTTTGCCTTTGCTGCTTATTTGGCATTAAATAAACCAAGAAATAAAAAAATTACAAGAATCGGATGTGTTTCTTATAAATTCTTTAAATAAAACTCAATTGAGATTCTCCATTTATATTCAATATATCCAATATTGGCTTTTGTTTATCAATTAACCTATTTTGTATATATAATTGATGCCCTCTTTATTAAGATGATCATGCAACACTCACCTAAAGAACAGCGATTATGGCAAAGATTTAACTCTTCAAATGTCTTGAGTTCTTTTCTTTTAAGTGCACAATAGTGTGAATTCCTAATATTAAGTGTTTTTTGCCACCAACATGCACTAAGCAAATCAGCTAAAAAACTCCAATGTCATGTTTTAATAAATATTAAAATATATGTATTATAATTTAAAAAAAAAATTAAAATGTAAAAAAAATGAAGTATTGTAAAATATTGTTTTATGCAGGTCAATTTGACCAGTTAATCCACCATTGTGTGACATTAAATTAATGTTCTGTGTTTGTTGTGTGTGTGAATCTGTGTACCACAGTGGCAGGTCGGGCAGCAATCATCTACTGTATTGCACTGGAGCTCTGTGCCCAGAGGACAGGACGGCGTGTCCATGAGGTGGCAGGACACGTTTATATGCTGGACGAACACTTCCTCATTGATCTGTACACATTGGCTCCACACACATCTGTCCTGCGGAGACATCCACTGCTCTCCCACCTGCACACATGTGGAGTTAAAGAGAATGTCTTTCAGATGTAAATGCACAGTATTCAAACACAGACAGAGAGTAGGAGGAATAAGACATTAAATACTTGCCTGTCTCAAATGTCCTCCTTCCACGCAGCTGGATTTACGGCAGTGACCGCAGCACTCATCATTTGAGTGAGAGTATGTGGTTCCCTACAAACACAAAATCAATCTGAAATCATAATCAGCCCTTATTTTCTTAGCTATAAATGTCCATGGGCTTATTGTGGATGACTCATCACTGCCGGTTATTGTAAGGGGAAATGTATTTGTCTCTTTCATCAAAATGTAATAGCTTTTTAAATTGGTTCCTCTTGTTAACATGTCCAAGGGTTGAGGAATATTATATTAAGTAGATTTTTAAGTTTTCTGAACAAAGTACTGTTGCAAATAGCTTCCTGGATATTTGGTTGCTAAGGTGCCAGACAGGTTTACTGACTCTATTCAAAAGAGTCGATCATATTTTGGTCACTTTATGGGAGTCTATGGGGTTATATTACAAAATGTTCCACCATGCCTTGCCAGCATGAAATGAAAAGTCAACCGGTCTATTTTCTAGTCTATTTTCTAAATGCTTGTTATTGGTCTTAATGTGAATGATTGATATATTCTTATTTTTTTAACTAGTTTGTTAATGTCAAATCTACATAAATCAAATCAGATAATTTAGTCCACTTAAACCCTGTCTCGTTCTTACCTGCTTTTCCCATTTTTAAGTGCAATACCAACATCTCGAAGTCCCCACCCTTTATTTTTTTTCAAATAATCCATTTGACTTGGATGTACGACAAAATATTGAAGATATGTTTTTACTTCCATTTCATTTGTGGCTTTGAATGAAACTAATTTGAATGTTTTTTTGTCAATTCATAAGTGCATTAAAGTGTAATACCTAAGGTTAAGATTTAATTCAAATCCCAGAAGTTAAATGCACTGTAAATGCCTCTACATGTAATCTTTTAAAGTGACTTATGATCATAATAATATATTCAGTGTTTATAAAAATGTATTTCATAATGGTTAACCAATATATACGCAGCCCTGCTTCTTGATTTGCAAAAATACCTAATATCTAATTTGAGGATACTGATTAAACTGTCCATGACAGTTTTTTTTCACAATATATGAAGATTATTATATACAGCAAAATAATAAATAAATATACAGCATATGTATAATTATTAATGCACTTATAGAAATAACAAAAGCAGTCAATTTTTAAAAGTTCCCCTAAAATTAAAAAGAAACAAATATTGGGTTTAATCCAGCAAATATGATGCAGGGCAGTGATATTTATCAAACAGAATGATAGAAAATAAATGTATTTTAGGACGCACCAGAGGACAGATCTGGTTGCAGACGGGGTCCACACACTGAGCGATGTGCAGGCCGGTCTGTCTGTCTGTTTGCTCCGTGCAGGTGCAGGTTTTACACTTCTCATCCCACCTGCTGCCCACCTGGTAGACCACAGTGTCCACCACACACACCTGCACAATTAAATAGTCGATTACATGCTGATTGTAGAGTATACTCATCAGGACATGGAGCTGCAAGGCCAAGGCCAAGTGAATAACACATGCACAGCGAGAGCGCTAAAGCGTGCCGACCTTGTCAGGCGTGCAGGTGACCTCTATGCAGTTGCAATCATTGGAAGTTGTCTTCATGATGTAACCCGTGGGGCAGGTGCGAGTGATGTTCTGACAGTTGCACACACATTCATATGAATCGCAGCACTTCGACGGTGTGACCGACAGCTTCTTGTATGCAGGGCAGGATGGTTTTGTTGTCACAGGACACTGATCCTTTTTGCAAACTGAGAGAGGGTGGTGAAACAGATTCAAGTGATTGAAAACCATCTTTGTGAAACGAATGAGAATGTGTGTGTATGTGTGTGCTCTCACCACACTGGTAAACTGGCAGACAATCTCCAGGGTTTGTGAGGACGACACTGAGCCCGTGATCACAGTGAGGGGGATCTGGACGCTTACAGCTCGGGTCACACACTACAAACACACACAGCAGACCGTAGCAATATTGAAGTAGTGGCATCAGATGTCATCATATCTGTGAGTATGGGCAGTGAAAACATAACATATCTAGGGCCCTATGATGCAGAAAATGCAGATCGAATCACGGAATCCAGTCATAAAAATGGTTTTACAGTACAAGACAAATTTTGGATGAATAAATCAAAAGTAGGCATGTACACTTGTAAATCATAATATGGACTAGTGTCTAAATATGAAAGCACAAAAGACTTTGCTTTAAATATGAAAACTGCATATTCTGCATGTCTCTGTGTGGCACAGTTTTGTATACTCCAGCACAAAATGTAGTGATTAAACAAAATTATTAATTGTTACAATTTAATTAAATCATTAAAACTAGAAATATTTTTTTACACACACACACACAACTATATATATATATGTGTGTGTGTGTGTGTGTGTGTGAACTTTTGGTATATACATTATATATACTAAATATATTGTATTTAGTATATACATATAATATATATATACACACATATATTTACGTTATTTTTGGGTTCTCTGTGTTAGATGTGTATTCTCAGCTCACCACACTCATATTCAGGGCAGCACATAGATTCCGTCTTCTCCTGAAGAACCTCACATTGTCCACACTCCGGGGCTGCAGCACAGCAACAGTTGCCATGACAACACACATTGAGAAACCACTTCAAGAAATAAGGCTGTTAATCGTGTAGTGCACAAGAGCGATAGTGAGAGAGAATGCATACACACTGTGTCTTTACCTTTTGCGTTGGTGCAGGGTAACGCTGTGCAGTTAATGCGCTGCTGATCCAGACACACACACAGAAGGCAGGGGTTTTCCTCAGGATTCCAGCTTTCCATAAACTGAAGCACGCACACACACACACACACACACACACACACATACACACACACTAATATCAGGAGACTGAAAGGGCTTATTGGTTTTATAAAGTGGTGGCAATAGCAATATCATAAAGGCATGATGTTTAATAAATGGTAAAATCAACATACCTTGTAAGTTTTCCCATTGTGGTCCACGCACTGGCTGCAGGTTTCTTTGCTTACACACTTATCTCCCATTAACACGGACCCTTCAGTGCAGAAACAGCCCTCTGTGGGAGTGTTCAAGCACAACGATCCATTGCCCTTCATTAAACCATCACCCATCATGTCACCACGACTGATCTGGCTCCGTCTACACTGCTCCAAACATCCGGTTCGACAAGCGGCATATTCCATTGAGTCTGAGCATGACATGGCTACACACAGAAAATGTGAAATTCAAGTATTTGACACTTCGATTCCAATTACATGTAGAACACAAAATTATTAATGACATGAAATGCTGTTCATAATGTATTTAATTCTGTCAATGCAACATTTTCCAGTCAAAAAAAGAGAATATACAGTAAGAAATTATGAGGGGAGAGATTTAATTTTGTCCATCTGGAGAATAAATATTTGGATATTACGTCATTGCAATATCATATTTTCCCACATGTTAGACTTGGTTGCAATTAATCAATTAATCACAGAAGACTCACGGCAGAGGGTGGGCGTCCTCCAGTCCACACACACTCCCTGCTGACGACACATACTGCTGTACGCAGTAACAAGGTCACACACCGCATTAGGCTGGCAGGCCACAGTCCGACAGATCTGCATATAGTCCTGCGGGGGGACCAGTGCGTGACAGTGGCTGAACACTTCAGAACTTAACACATCGCAGCCCTTCGACACACCTGCAGCACACGACACAACCTCCTGATGCTGGACACACTCGCCCAGAGCCCATCCCTTCAGATACATGTCAGGGTCTGTGGTCACACTGCCGTCAGATAACACCAGACCCGTCTGATCATCGGAGCAGGAACCTGAGAGAGACACGGACCAGTTATGTACATCACACAGTGGGTGGTTGGGAAAAATTTTATGTAAAAAAAAAAAAATTAACAAAGCCCCTATTTTTAAACCACAAACCACAGGATGTTGAATTGGACTTTAAATTAAAATTACAGGAAGAGGATGTGCAGTTTAAAGAAATTCGGTATAGTCACATTTTATTTGTTTTTTTCTTAAATAAATTATTAAATTAAAATTAAACATTTGAAGAAATAAACATTTAACTATTAAAATAAATAAATATATCAATTTCTAGCATGTATATATATATATATATATATATATATATATATATATGTGTGTGTGTGTGTGTGTGTGTGTGTGTATTATATTTTATAATACATTACATATAATACAATATTATATATCTTATTATTAAAGTTAAATATAATAATTTTAAAGAAATATACATTTGATCTCTTGATTTAAATACAAATTCCTACAGGTGGCATTACATTGATTATTCTTATATGACTTAGGTGTAACCAATCAGATAATCACATCATTATTCTTATGGCACAGCTGATTGGTTTCTTTTCACATCTGCAGCCAATGAGCTTGCTGCTCAACATTCAAATAGTTGTCTAGTGCTTACTGTCACACTTGCAGTGCGTTTCAGAAAGCCCCCACCTTCCCCAGCTCCACCTGTATAGATCTGCTATGGGGTGATTTCATGTATGTTATATATGGGGGTTATTTCATGTTTGTGCTGCAGCAGTATTTCCTACACGCTCACAGCAGTATGCCTGTGGATGTATTGGCAGTGGCAAGTCTCGACAGTAGCAGAGTAGCAGATCTATTTCACCAAGACCGACACATTAGCATTGACATATATCTTACCATGCTAAACTTTCTGAGAGTTTTCATGACAGAAGTGTTAATATCATCTAATAGAAATGCTCAGATGATTACGAAAAACAACAACAAAAAAACCCACAGAGCTGATATATGAATTTCTTTCAATTTCTTAATTCGACAATTTCTTCAGATTTGTATTTGACAGTTTTCCATCTTAAATCCCTTTTAGATAAATTAAATGAAATTTAAAATAATTAATTTTAAATTCCACGTGACTTGATACAGCCAGGATACTAATCCTCCTAAGCAATCAAACAAAAAAAATGACTATTGTAATCTTAAAGGAAGTGTATTTACCACATAAGCCAGTGGTGTTGGGCTTCATGGAGATGTCCATATTGACCAGGAACTCATTGCTGTGTGGAGTGAAGGTGAGTGTGAAACCATGCTGCTCTGATCTCAGCTGGTGCAGTATTGCACCAATTTGTGTCACAGTCACTCCCTCACTTCTGAATGGCACTGCGGTAATCTCACCGCCTACAGTCACCTGCAGTACAGAGAAACATGTTGACCCTCTTTTGCTAACTTAGTGAACTCTTTCACTTTGCATGCTTCTGCAGTGTATCAACCTTCATGTCATCCTGTAGCACCACACTCGTTCCACCCTCCCTCAGCTCCAGACTCTTCATGCAGATCTGATTGGGTGAGCTTTGACAGGCAGCTGTATGCAACACTAGCTCCAGCCCTCCTGAGCGAAGCAGCAAATAGGAGCAAGCGGCTTTCAGTTTCAGAGCCGCACCGGAAAATGACACAACGTGACTAGTGGAGCTGCCCATGCAACTACCTGTAGGAATAGAAGTATGCATGTTTACAATTCATGCATTTTCATTCAGTTTATATAATGCAATAGTCAGCAAACAACTTTTTAAACAGTAGAACATTAAATTGTAGTCACTTGACTTCAATGAATATTTAATTAATCTTCAACTAGTTATTTTGCATTTTTAATTCAAGTTTGTTAAGACACTACTTTTGGCAGTCAAATCAAATAATGAGACAAGAAAACAACTGATGACTCAACAGGTGATATTGCTTATGTTGCAGTGCATACAGGTGATATACAGGTGCTGAATGTGAGATTAGTAACAGGATACTTTTCTGTATAGTGAGGTGTGTGTTTTTACATGGACAGGTCCAGGTACAGCCACAGGTGTGATTGTAGCGGAGGGCTGGGAGGTTGTTTTTGCAGACGGGTGGCTCCATCTTCTCACAGTTGATGCGGTGGCTCTGCACTGTTATCGTGCCTGATGGGTTGCACAGCACTGAGTGACAGCCGTCTGGCAGCAACCATGTCTCACCGGGCTGATGGAAAGAATTAATCAAAATAGATACTTAGATGTACAAACCAGAACATCAGGAGCCTTTGTTAGTCTGCGGTACACGCTGCATGATTAATCGAAATAAAACCGAAATCACTAAATGGCTAAGAGCAAACATCAAATAGAAAGGCTGCAATTTATTTTCATAAAGTAAATGTGCTGTGTATTTCAGAGTGAAGTGCTGCACTGTGTTTTTTACTCATGATCCAGTGTTTTCATTGTCTCAGAGTGGCTTGTCTCACAGTAAAACCATCTCTGCATCTCCTCTAAGTTTGAGTCATTTGTAACATGCATTTGAAAATGCAACACAAGTCAACCATCTTCCCAAACTTGTGAAGAAAAGTGCTTATGCAAACCTGGAACTTTATAACCTGGAGTTTTATAGCACTATAAATTGCAATTTCAGAAAAAGCTCAAACAACCCCAATTTGTCCAGCCGCAGACAGGCTGAAACATACTCTATGCAAGTAAAGGACTGCAAACACTTCTGTCGATGTAAGCTACGGTGTGCATTTGTTGTATTCTGAAATGTGGTGCTATAGGGGGCATTAGTATAAACTTTTTTCTGTTGTCATTTTTCTCTTTCAGGACATCTACTGAAAAACAGACTGAAGAGACTCTTTAAAAGCAAGTTGGTTTAAGTGTTGACATTTATAGCTGTCTAAATAAAATCACATTGAGGTTTAATGGCTTAAACATTTAAATGGAACTGTATCGCCCCCTTGAGTTCAGAGCTTATGTACTGCCATTGCCAATGCTTGCAATGCATTGGCCAAGAATTCATGTTTGCATCCGTGCATCGAATATGTTACTAGCCTATTATTCAATTATTCGTCAGCAAGCAGCTGTAGCTTAGGTTTTTTGAGAGATGAAGTTAATGGCCCATAGTGTATGGTTCAGTGAAAATATTCTGGATCTCGAGATCCAGTGAAAGACAGACTGTTTATGGAAGGTTTGCATCAGATCAAGAGTTTGAATGGTAGAAAATCAAAAGGTTTTAATTAAGTTTCAATGAGTTTGATGGAATGATGGGGATTTTACATCCTACTAAAACACAGCTCACCTTCCGTTCATTCCCGTCATCATCCACACACACTCCAGGAGGACCCGCTGAGGGACATCATCATCATCATCATCACTATAATCAAACTGCTACAGTATTCCTGTTTTATTGTGCTATGTGTGTGAGTGTGTGTAGACGTGAGTCTCACCCCTGCAGAGTTTGTCTGTGAATGACTGGTCGAGTGCAGCCATGGCGAGCAGGTACTCTGTGCTGCTGAGCCGAATGATGTTGTCCTGAGCATGCTGTCCCGCAAGCGTGCTCAGTTCAGTCTGGTCATACTGGTTACCCAATCCAATAGGAAACACAGACACACCTGCATGCAACAAACACAAGCTTCTTGTAAGGCATAATGTTACGTAAATAAAATCATGAAAGTAGGATTTTAAATGCATAATATTGTGTAAATAAAGTAGATATGTAGTATTTACTAACAAAGAAATCCTTGGTCTATTGCTGCATCAGCAATAATCATTTCTATATATAATTATTAATAATAATAAAGAAATTAATTCTCAATAACAGATAATAACTCATCCCTCTGCTTTAAATAATCCCTCATTGTACAACTTAAAAATAAATAGAAATAAATCACATTTCATGCATACAGTAAATTTTTTCAAACAAAAATACAAGGTGCTTCTTGCTTTTAAATCGGGAATATCTTGCCCCCATAGACTTTATATGCATTACTGTAACACAGGCTTTCATGCATTACACAGGCTTGTTTTTTACAATCTGAAGGAATTTAAATTGGAGTATCAACAATGTACCGCAAATACTGTTAATAAAGTTAAATTTCTACTGAATCCTGAACACTACTTTAAAGACCACTTAAAAGAGTGCATTGATAAAGCGGTAAAACAATTTCACCCACCAGCGGTCAGAGCCTCGTTTGCTGCCTCTTGCACTGAGTCTATTGACCTGTCAGTCACCACCATAACCACAGCTTTAGGGATGCCCATCCGTCCCCCGCTGGTGGAGGAAATAGCTGTCTGCACGGCCAATCGCAATGCGGATCCTGCAGAGACAGAGGAAGGAACGCTCACATTTATGTAGCGAGGCATATATTTTAACTGTCAGGCTGTACTGTATCTGCAGCATGTTTACCCAGTCTCGGTGTGTTGTCTGTCTTGCTGTGTAGGGTTTCTAAAAGCATGAGAAGGTTGTCTTCTGTCTGTTCATCACTCCATGTGACCGCAACTGCTGATTTTGCCCCATACACTATCACCGCCACCTGTGTTTCATTGCGACCTGCAACACAGATAAGTACAACTCTAGAAGTAACCATTAAAATGTATAATATACATGTATGTCTTATGGAGACTTACCGATATTTGTGCCCTTTATAAAGGTTCTCACAAATGTTTTGAAGTCTTCAAACTGGTTATCAGAAGATGCTCTCAGCAGGAACAGCACATCCATGGGCTTTGAACAGGGCACTGATCAAACACACACAGATAGAATTACAAAGAGAGCATGCATGTATTCACTTCTTAAGCATTGTTCTGGTTGGTAACTACGCAATGGTTGCTAGATATTTGCAACAGTGTTCTGAGTGATAACTAGGCTCTGTTGCTGTTGCTATGATATTATGGGTGCTTGCTAGGCAATCACGCGTTCAGAGTGGTTTCTGAGATTTAAGTATTTGCACGGTTGCTGATAAGGAGTTATGCATTGTTACTTGTGATGGTTGCTTTGGTGTTTTTGTGGTTTCTTGACAGTTAGACAGACAGATAGTCTAGACAGCACAATCTGTCATGCTTACACTACTGGAAAACCAGGATATATGCAGTAGCCTAATTTTAAAGGGTTTAATTTTTTTTTTTTTTTTTTATAATTACATTTTATAGCTCATTTGCATTTTCATATATAATATGGGAAAATAAAAGTGTGATTATTCCAAGCTAAATACTTTACTGAGTAAAACTTATTATTACAAAAATGTTTTTAGAAAAAACCATTTCAATTATAATCCAGTAAATCATAAACAACTGAAAAAGTAACAGGGTCTTTGAATATTATTGTAAATAATGGTTGAGAACTACTGGTTTAGTGTGGTTCTCACAATCGCAGTCAAATTTTTACTGTTGTAAAGAAAAAATATTATTTATTTATACATGAATATATTCTTTTTTTTATATATAGTTACGTTATTATTTTAATATTAATAATATTTTAATTTAATAAAAAAACATATATATTATACATTTTTATTTTACAGTTATATTAATGTGTAGGCCTAAAAAAAGTAGAGCAAAATTTAAATAGCTTTTTTTCACAGTTAAATCCCCTAAATCATGCAGCCCTAGAATGTGACAATATACAAAAAGAGTGTAGCGTTGTTGTATCTGACCTGAAGGGGGCAGCGTGGCTCTGGGTGGCAGTGTGGGCAGGACAGGCCTTCTGATGGTTTTACTGATATTGATCAGCATGGGCCGCAGTCTCCTAAGATCCGAAGGATTATCCAGCATGATCGGTTCATCCGGGAAGCTCAACTGCACCAGATCCTCATATCGAATCTGTTGGCCGATCCCAATCGGATACACTTTTTTATGAGCGGAGTTCGGAGGCCGCTGAATGACGTCCGTCGGAGGGCTCTGTGTGATGAGAAACACCATCTGGTCTGGCGTATTACTGGGTGTGTCTGTAGTGACAGTCTCATACACTGAACGAATGGCATGGCCTGTGTTGACCTCCGCACCTCTGGTCCAACGTAATTGTCGCATTCTTTGCAACACCTGCTCCCTGTGCTGCAATTCCATGCGGCTGATTACCACAGTGACCGTGTAGGAGTACTGCATCACCGTGATCCGTAGATTCTCCACCTCCTGTTGATCAAGCGAAGCAACGACATCGACCAAAGCATCACGTGTTTTATTGAAGCCCTCCTCGCCAACTGCATCTGAGCTTTCCAACAGGAAGACGACCTCGTATGTTGTTACTGTAGGTGGAGGAAATGTTGTTCCAGGGCTGGGGATGCTGGGGAATGTGTTTACAATGGCAGCAGTTGGTGGAATTGAGGTGGTGGTAGTTGTTGGGATGACCGAAGTGGTGCTGGGCTTTGTGGTAGAGGGTGTCTTTGGGGATTCAGGATCCATTCCCAAAGTGCATAGGTAGTCTGTGATGGCCAGAGCTTCGTCGTCCAGATCCGTCACGCTGCTCATCACGTACGAGCGACTGCTGGGTGTGGCTTTGGTGATCTCATTAACCTGTGCCATGTTAACGTCAGGCCCTAGAGCCACCGTGAGGATGGTGATGTCTTTTTTACGCAGCAGACGCTGAGTACTACGCATCGGCCGAGGATTTGCACTTGCCGTCAGCAAGATAGCGACGCGGCCTGCATGCTCACGCTTGTTTTTATCGTAAATGTAGACGGCTAGATATTTTATGGCCTCGTCCATGAATGCAACATCGCCTCCAGTGTAATGCAGATCACGCACCATCTTCTTGAAAATCCACTTCTGCACCTGCATGTCATAACTTTTCACGCCGGAGTGAAAGAGCAGGACCGTAGCACGAGTGTGGGCCGAACCCATGCGGAAACGCTCCACCACACGGAGGATGAAGAGCTTGACCAAGCCAAAGTCTTCTTCACTCAGAGCAGAGGAGCCGTCCACGAGGAAGGCCAGGTCCATCGCTCTGTCGCAGGCATCGGCAGGCACCGGGGTGGAAAACGGGAGCGGCGTGGGGGTGTTGCTGACGGTGGTTGGTGCTAGTGTGGAGGCGAAACCAGTTACAGGACATGGGCCGCACGTCAACATGTTGCTCTCACAGTGACTGAAAACATAACAAACATGACAATATTATACACTTAAATGGATTAATTTAAACATTTATATATATATATATATATATATATATATATATATATATATATATATATATATATATATATATATATTAGAAAATAATGTTTACAATTATTTTAATGACAATAAGCCACATCAGAAAGAAAAGTTGAAGTACCGAAATGACTGAAACCAAAAAAAAAAAAAAAAAAAAAATTAAATATTTTTTACAAGTAAAAACAAAAGCACACAATAAAATTACTATATATATAATAAATAATGTCATTTACTTTTAAATTGTAAAATATTTAAACATCATGATTCATAACTCATAATTCCAGAGAATGATACTGGATGATATTTTTGCTTTACATTAATGCAAATTTGTGGTGAAATCATGAAAATAATGTACAAATGCAAAACAATTTCATGGCCCTAACAACAACAAAAATTGTCTTATGTAACATTTTACGTTTTTTTTTTTAAGTTTGAGATTAAAACTTTTCTTTGTGAGATTCTCCCACACGCTGCATACAATAATGAGTAATGGAGATAATAAACATAGCATGGAGTACCATATCTGGCAGAGATGAGGATCGTCATGGTTAAGGATGAAATGTTTTCCATGGGAGACTCTCTCTCCGTCATGCATGCACACCTGACACTGTGACGGTTCCACACACTTCCTCAACACCTCATCTAAAACTTGCCCTGAGGGACAGAAGCAGACAGAATGTGTGAATGAAAGTGAACTAGAAGTCTATGAAGTTAATTTGCTCACGAGCATGTGTGAATTGGCACTACCAGGTGGGCAGACAGCATGGCATCCCTCCACACATGTGACGGGACAGCTCAGAGACTCAGGGTGCTGGCAGGTGGGAGGGCAAGCGCTTCCACAGGCGTTATATTTCCACTCACACTCCACTCCTGCGTCCTTGTTCAACTCCTCACAGCTCAGTGCTACAAGTAAACAGTCAGTTACAACACACTGTTCTACAAAGTGACTTACAGTACATAGCATTGTTTTGCCCCTTGGGATTAAAGGGCTAGTTTAACCATCAATAAACATTTCTTCTCACTAGACTGAGAAATTAGCCAACATTAAATATTTGTCATTGCATTTAGGCCTATACAGTTTACAGTTACAGGTTAACTGCAGTTTTATGTATTTATATAATTGTATTTACTTTTTTTTTTTTTTTTTTAGTTTGTTTGTTTGTTTTTTAATTATTTCCTATTTTATTATATTGTAGTATAGGCCAATATAGTTAGCAACAGATTTCTATATATTTTTATTTCCATAAAACAAAATGTTTACACTTTATACACACACACATATACATACATACATACATACATATATACTGTATATAGATAAATAGAGTCGAATCAATGAAGTGAACAACAGTGCAGATGAAAGATTTTTAGTGCAAAAAAAGCTTATTTAGTCTGATTTAAGTGACAAATGGCTCCAGAGCAGTTATTTTATTTAACTGACTGATGAGGTAGTGGAATGACATCAGTTACATGCTGAATGAGGTAGTGAGCAGACCAATGCTGCACAAAGTGACTGGTGCATGTCATCATATATTAGTGGAATATATATATATATATATATATATATATATATATATATATATATATATATATATAAATCATTACAATTGTTATTTGAATGTCAAAATGGTTTGTTTAAAAAAATAATGCCTAACTCTAAAATATATATTAAAGTTAACTGTAAATCAGACTCTTAACTCGCACAAACACTGGGAATGCTAAAATTTCTTTGCCCTTTAATTTTTTATTAATAAAATCATATTTTCACGACACGGAACTATTTAACAGTTTAAAAGACTTGGAACACTTTGAATGATAGATTTGAACTACTTTTAGGGTACTTTTACTGTTTTCTGGTGCTTTACAGCTTTTATAACCATCCACTTTTATTCTATAACAGAATATGAACAGTCATGTACATGAAATGACATGTGGGTGAGTAAATGAGTAGTAAAACTCACGGCACAAATCGTTGGATCTCCAGTTCACCACCAGTCCCTTCTGAGCACACTCGTGAGCGTAGGCAGCAATAGTGTTACAGAAACATGCACAATCACCCACAGACGGACACGAGCATGTGTCATGAGTACAGATGTCCCAGTACGGCTCAGGGTCCACCTGACACAGACAGAGAAATAAGTAAAAAAAGAGTAAGCAATAAGAGTAATGACCACATGGCAATGTATTTTCCTAGTTTTAGTTGTGACTGTTGAGTATAAATGTTACCAACCACACTATTGCACTCCCTGAAGATGGTGCTAGTGAGCACACGACAGGACTGCTCCACCGTCACCAGCTTCACCATGTCTGTGCTGCACTGAGACACAACCTGCACACACGTCAAAATATGAGGTCAGTTGATGCTTCTATATTCTGAGTCGCTGTAAGAACACGCTTTAGTTCAGGCCATGAACTCACTGGAACAGCATCAGCACAGCTGGGTCGAACTTTCCATGAGTTTCCAAAGTCTGCAGCGTCCACCTCCATCTGGTTACCGCTGCTCAACAGGTCATTATTCTGAATGGCATCAAAATTTCCACAAAGGCCACAGACTTTCCCCTTAAACACACATACATAAACTTATTTTAAGCTTATTCATAATTAGAGACGCAATTTGTGTAAGCAGAGAATGTGTGTGTGTGTTTCATTTAACTGCACTACGGAAACAACTTGGATTTGTTACAATTCTGGAACATTTTCAAAGGTAAAAATAATTGATAAATAATATTTAAATTATACATTTTGATTCATAGATTATTTTTTGTTAGGGTTTGCCTTTTGCTTATTATTACATCTCACTTTTTCACTTATAAAATCTTGTTTACCTTTTAGAGTTAAGTTGACAAAGGAAATGCTCAAAGGTAAACGATTATTCATGAAACATTCATAAAATTTGATTTATAAATCCTTCTCTTTAATAAAAACCAAGGTCAAAAAATAATTCATAAATAGCTTTCATTCATAAAATGTAATTCAAAAGTCCTTATTTAACGCAATTTTTTTTCAATTGTGTGAACTCCTTATAAATCGGACATGCTTAAAGATAAAATAAATAAAGATTTTTTATTCATAAATTTGGATTCATAAAAAAATAAGATATTTTAAATTATAATTTTAAATGATTTTTAACTGAGTTAACTCTTGCCAAAAATATTTATATAATATATAAATAACTAAGTCAATGGTATGTGCTCATTTACATAGCTAGGCAGATGAGTGTGTATGACTGTTTGTGTGTGTGTGTGTGTTACCCTGTACTGTCCACTGATCTGCAGTGAGATTCGGGTTCCTGTGTCCCAGGTGATGGAGATGTGTTTACCCAGAAGGATGATGTAATACTGTCCCGAGCGCACAATCTCAACCGCTGTCTCTTTCAGCACAGGCCTCTTCATCCTCACCTACAGAAGAAGAGGACAACAGCGTAAGAAAGACAAAACCTGTATGCTTTTACTTCACATATAATGCTTACTGTAAGTAATATTTGTTAACATGGTGGAAGAATAACAGAATCAGTGCACTATACAAAATATGTTCAATATTTAAGCAGTAATTATTTAATCACAACCTTTCTGATATTATAAGTTTGATTTTATACAACACATATTTATTTATTTATTTAAATAATATATTTTAATTTCAGACTCAATATGACCAACAATTTCCAACAAAAAAAGCTGTTGCTGTATTGTGTTGAAAAGTCATCATCCAGGACTGTAGATATGTGTTTATTAATGTAAAATATGACTCACTGAATGTGTTTGTTTTACCTCGTTGTGTTCCATGACAATCAGTCCTCCCATGTACAACACCGTGATGCTTTTACTGCAGCGGTAGCCTGCGATCCCACAAGCTGAGTTCTCCACCATAACCCTAAATGTGCCCTCCAACCCGTTACAGTAATCCTGCTCAGACAGACATAGGAATGAGGCGAAACTGGAGAATATGAGGGACAGAGGAAGAGAGAGAGAATAATGGCTTTACCTGAGCTAGCACGTATTGGCAAGGTCCAGGAAAGGAGAACTTCAGTCCATCGAAGCTGATGTAGTGTGTCTCTCCTATCACACGACACACACCGTCACACACACGCTGCGTACATTTCCACTGACGCTTCTCACAAACACTGGGACACACAAAGGGAAACGTCATTGAAATAGAATGATCGGAATGTTTATACATTTAACAAAATGATGTTACAGTGTCAGGATGAGCCCTGATTGGCTGATTTACCAGGTGTTGCAGTCCACATTAATGCTCTGTCCTGAGGCATAGGGACGGTTGTTATGGTAACAAGGGCACTGCTCTTGAAGAATGCATTCTTTTTTGTGTCGAACCTGCAAACAGCCATTAAATCAATCCTGATTATTATTTTTTTATTTTTATGGTTTCAGAAGTATATTCCATTAAAAAGTTGCAAACTGAACTTTTTCGGATATTAAAATATTAATTTCTTATGATGTGCATTCATGATATAACCCGTGCTCCTCCTGCAGGCAGGCATTTGACATACTATATCAAACTTCACACATGAGTTTATGTATTTAGAAGATGCAATGAAGTTGATAGATATAAATTTCAAAAGTGTCACTTGGATTAATGATGCTGAATATTCAGCTTTGCATCATAGGAATACATTTCATTTTAATAAATATTCAAATAGAAAACAGTTATTTTGAATTGTAATAATTTTTCACAGTACTACTGTTTCATTTAGTTTTGATCATATATATGCAGGATGGTGAGAATACATTTTTTCTGTAAAAAATGGCCAATTGTAGTGTATTTTTCAAAAGTATTTTCAGAAATGTTTATGAAAACAGTGAAAAGTTGTAGTTAGTGTAGTATAGATAAGGAAAGATAAAGCCGTTCTAATCTGAATTAGTCGGAAACCCTGGCTCATGAATATTAATGAGTTTCATTAATGTATACACAGTTGATTTTGATGAGAGAAATGTCCAACAGTTGGTCACATTGTTTCCTAGTGTTCGCTCTCAGACTAACCGTTCCAGGTGGACACATACAGCCAGACACACATCCCTGACTGACACACTCCAGGTCCAGATTCTGGCAGGTCCTGGCACACTCTATCCCAGTATCCCTCGCACTCTCACACTCAAACCGCTGCAGAGGAGGAGGACAAGTGATAGAGCGCCGCCCTACAGGTGAAAAATACACTCAAATAATTCATTATATGTGTATATGGCTACTTTTGTATCACTGATGTGCAACTGAGCAAGTGCACAGAGATGTGAAAGTGAGGAGGAATACCTCTTGAAGAAGAATGTTCGTCAAAGAAGAGGTCGGACAGAGTAGATCCAGTGGCTTCGTTAGAAGTGCATTTCATGGATCCACTCTCACATACACTATGAGAAAACAAACACAGAAAAACATTACCACTGACATTTAAAACAATAATGAATACACACACACACCTTTGATCAAAAATACAGTAAAAACAATAATATGTGAAATATATGACCAAGCATCCGGCTACCAAAGAAAACTGACGTGCATCTGTTTAATCAATAACCGTGCTGTTTTTTCCTGCTAACCAGATAGAGTGATGGTCCCCAATCATGTCGTTTGGCTCAAAGATCTCTCCCTTATGGTGGCACGAGCAGTGTTCGGGGGGCACACACTCGCCCGCGTCACTGAGGAACAGTCCTTTTGCACAGAAACAGCCTTCCTCGCAGAAGCCTCCACAATCATCGTCAGGCAGCGACAGAGAGCGGCACGTCTGATTACACACACTCCCACACACCCCATACACCTGGTCATCCGGACAGGTCAGTTCTGTTCAAACACACACACAAACACACACGTGTTTGCTCCTTTGTCCTGAAGGAGGCCCTCCATTGACTTTTGTTATGTAAACCTTCAAAATGCATTTACAGATTTTCAATAACACATTATTTAGTATGTTCATTCAGCTGTTTTGCTGTCTTAACATACAATACACTGCAAAAAAAAAAAGATATTCTTATTCAGTATTTTTGTCTTGTTTTCTAGAACAAATATTTAAACATTCTTAAATCAAAATGCATTTACAGTACTTTAGAAGCATAATGATTCAACTTTTTTTAAGTAATTTTATACTTATTAAAACAAGAAAATATTATACTTTCAAAAAGTAAAACATATATTTAAATTAGTTACATTTTGTTTTATTCTTGATAACACATTAATCATAATTTAATAATATATAATAAATATATTTTAATAATACATGTAATCATTTACAATTATTTTTCTTTCAACATTAGCAGATATTATTCTTGTTATAATCAAAAATGTACTTAATTTTGAAATATATTTCAGATAACAAGACATTATCATCTTTTCAAGTTCTTAGTTTCAGAAAGAAAATATATTTCTACTGAAAAATAATATAAATACTAATCAAAAATTAAATACTAAGAAATAAAAACATATTTCATATGGCATTTAGACACAGAATGAGATGTACCGCAGTATCCATGTCCCCTCCAGTTGACTAGCACTCCCTTGGCTGCGCAGGCGGCTGCATAGCTGCGAACAGCATTGCACAGGCACACTTGGCCGTCTGCGCAGGAGCAGACGTCATAGCGGCAGTTTTTTACATATGGCTCAGGGTTGACCACATAATGACAGGGATCAAACTTCACAGAGAGCAGCACGGCACAGGCCTCTTCTGCAAAACGTACTGTTGACAATACGACATGTTATCTGATGGTCTATGTTGCCCTCTAGTTTTCAGTGCATATATAAATCATGATTTCATACTGGCAGCATTGAAGTTAGATGGTAATTCCTAAAAGTGCATTTATACGCTTTAAATATGCATCTTTACAGGGCTGTAACCATTAATAATTTTGTGTTTTCGTATGGAAATTCTTTAACTTTTATATGTGGTGCCCCTGATTTTGAACATTGTTCATACACATGTATCTTTATGAGTGTGTGAGTGTTTATACCTCTCTTAGGGTTTAAAATACATGGATCTGAGGGTTGCAATTGAACATTGTCACAGTCTGCGTTCATCTTCCATGCGTTGCCGAATCCTTCGACGCGTGTCTCCACCAGCCCGCCCACTGTTAAGAAGTCATCTCCTTGGTTACCATTGTAATTACCGCACAGACCGCACGTTTTCCCGGCATAGGCTGGGTTTAGCTGCAAACACACACACACACACACACACACACACACATATGCTCACATATCAGGTTTGCAGCACAGGAGTATTTGATACACGTCCCAGATTCTGCTTTTCACACACAGACTCTATTATAAGTGCATGGGATATATTTATACATTATGTTCAGCACCTAAAGCTCCCAGCATTCTCATACACATCTGACTGCTGGAAATTCCAGCTAAAACCAGTTTAAGGTGGTAGGTTGATTTACAGAACATTAGATGGTTTGGTGGTTGTTATCTAAATCAAACTGGTTTAAAGAAGATGCTTAGAAAATGTTCACACTGCTTTTTTCATACAGTGAAAATGAATGGAAACAGAGGCAAAAAAAAAAAAAAAAAAAGACAAGAAAACACCACTGATATCATAGTTATTATACAGGTGGTCCATTAAACTGTACGAGGTGCAATATTTGAATGTATTCCAGTATAAATCCATTATAAAAAATATTGGCCATTTCCTCATATAAAACAATCATATGGTTTCAAAAGATTAAATACTTTACAAAAGCTTTGGTTGTTTTATTTTTAGATTTTAATTTAGCTGTTTATTTGTTGAGTTAGTTGGCAGGGCAAAATTTCTAATTTCAAGTTTTAAAATATTTCATCGAATATTTAGATTTATTCTATTTCAACATTTTTAAATGACTTAAATTTAACAATTTAAGTTATCAATTTTAGTTTTTTTTTACAATAGTAACACTAACGATGACACAATTTTCATTTATTTGCTAAACTTTTATTTTAACCTGATTAGAGCTGGTTGAGCTTGACCATTTTACCAGCTGAATGCACTTACTCTGAGCAAAACACGTCCTCTGCCATCCCAATCCAGATGAAGATTGTCACCATAACGCAGTCTCACAGATGACAATGCAGTATTCTGAACTCTTAATGCCCCTACACACAATCACACAAAAACACATTATTGTTATAAGGTGCTATGATATTTATACCTCTGTTATTACATTACACTGCTCTTTTATTTGAAAGAAAAAAAGCATCTGAATGTTCTGTGTATTTCATGCTGACAAACCATTAATTAGAGGTGTCTGCACGTCCATTCCATCCACAGAGACCACGCCCCCATGCTTGAGGCGAACCGTCTGATTGGGCAGATCATGGAACCTCAGTGTAACTGATCGTGTGCAGACGGCATCTTGGTCATCAGCACACTTTAACAGAAAAATTACAAACATAAGCAGACATCCTAACAAACAAGCACAAGTGCATATACCACATGGGAGATTTCAGACCTGTGCAGTCTCAATGATGACAGAAAAAGAGTTGCTCTGGCAGTCTTTGGCCAGCAGATATTGACAAATACCACTGAAGGTGAAGAACTTATTGTCAAAGGTCTTATAATGGGACTGTCCTGTCACCAGACACTCCCCTAAGGAGACACGGAAAAAGAAACAGATTAGATAACAGTGTTTGTAAAAAAACATTTTCTCTTAAATAAAACTAAATAAGGTTCAAGTGAAGTAAAAAAAAAAGTATTTATTTCAATAAAATTGAATTCAAAATATTAACAAAAACTATATAACTATATTATACATCCATAATATATATATATATATATATATATATATATATATATATATATATATATATATATATATATATATATATATATATATATATATATATATATATATATATATATATATATATATATATATATATCAGAGGTGGAAAGTAACGAATTACATTTACTCGCGTTACTGTAATTGAGTAGCTTTTTTGTGTACTTCTACTTTTTAAAGTAATTTTTAAAATCTGTAATTGTACTTTTACTTAAGTATATTTTGTTTGAAGTATTGTACTTCGCTACATTTGAAAACACATTAATTACTGAGTAAAAAAAAAAAAAAAGAAAATCGCTCCCTGGAAACTACGTCAGTAAATAATGGGCAGGAGGGCAAACTGGCGCTAAAATCACAAGAAAGATGCAGACGGACAAAACAGGCGTTAGTGGTGCAGACACAGCTGAAAACGAAACCCAGTCATATTCTGAAGTTGAACTCGAAGGAAATGAAGTGAACCCCTGGCCATATTTATGCTCTATGCAGTGTAAACTGTGCTTACCTAGAGAGACCAAACTAGCAGCTTATAAAATCTCGACATCAACCCTTCGCAAGCATGTAGAGGTAAGCTAAATAATTGCAACGTTGCATTGCTGGTTAAAATGAAGATTTGACATTTTAGCAAGAGGTTTTGCACAAATTAGCCAAAAAGACTGGTGCGGACTGTGCGATATATATGGTGTGCTATAATATCATTGTTGTTTTAACAATGTGCGTGCGCATTTACAGTGCGTTCTTTCACTTTGTGATTCAGTCTTGTAAAGCGCATTTAGAATGATCACAAAATTGAAGATATAGGGGCAGAAATTTACATATTTATATAATTTAATATATTAAATCAAAATCACACAAAGAATGATGTCTTTTCCTCCAAAAATCATGATTATATATATATATATATATATATATATATATATATATATATATATATATATATATATATATATATATATATATATATATATATATGGGCTGTCAAATGATTAAAATTTTTAATCAAATTAATCAGAATTTTCAGTGGATTAATCATGATTAATCACTATTTGCAACTACACCTGAATCCTAACCATTTTTTTTCTGAAATGCATACCAAAAGATAAATAACAGGACACAGATACATAATTTTCATGTATTGTTTCATCATGTGATTCTTTTTTTCTGAATTTCAAAAGTTTAACATTTACTTAGATCAAATTTACCTGAGCACTATATCAAACCATGCCATTTAACTACAGATAGTGTAAGAGTTTTAGGTGAACCAGTGGTTAAATATAGCCACATATCTATGAAATTATGGATAGAGAAACTCTAAAGAATGAACTCAGAAACACAAACATGCGCCCTCTGCACTCTGGGCACTCTTGTTTTTGGGAGGTGTTCATTTGCTCTGCCACAATACTTTAGGATCGATATTTTCACGTTCTGAATGCTTCAAGTGCCAGTAAAACCAAGTAAAAATGCATATGCTTTCCCAAACAGCTGTAATTTTCGCTGCATTGCACGTAGGCGTTCTGCGCATGCGCAGTGTGAAACACAGGACGCTATAACACAGTGATCCTCAAATCTGGCTCGCGAGATCCACTTTCCTGCGAAGTTTAGCTCTAACCCTAATCAAACACGCATGAGTTTGCTAATCAGTGTCTTTAGGATCATTAGTAAATCACAGGCAGGTGTGTTTAATTGGAGTCTGAGCTAAACTCTGCAGGAAACTCGCGAGCCAGATATGAGGATCACTGCTATAACAGGAAGAAGAAGCTCCAGCGTATCAACCACCAAAGTCGTCTCTGTTTATCGAGCTTGGTATGAATGTATTTGAGAGTAAATGGGGTAAAACCTTAAGCTTCTTCGGTGTTTACGTCGCGGCGCTCGCCGCTGTTTTTTACTATCTTGAGAATTCAGAGATCGACGAGACTTTCCTAACCTGAATAATTTGTCACTCTGCACATGCGTGAAATGCGTTAAAAAATTTGACGTAATTAATGACAAACAACTAATTAACGCCGTTAACGCGCTGTTTTTGACAGCCCTAATATATATATAATTTATAATTATATAATATAATATATAATTATATAATATAATAATTTTTTTTACAACAGGTCAGTAAACAAGTTAATTAAGAGACTTGCGTTTTAGATACCATATTGCCTGTTTTTGCTCTATTTTTACAACAAAAAATAATTCCAAACACAGCCACCAAAGCACAGTTTTGCGTCTCTGAGCAACGTGACAGTTTTTCGTTGATTCAGTTTTTCGAAATGATTCAGTTCAATCCCAGTGACTCACTTATTAACAGTGACTTGCTGACACATACTGGCCATTTTAATTTCACATTTAAAGTATCTCTTAATTTTTTTTTTTTTTATAATTTATTTCTTATCATTTCAAATGAGTATTCAACATTTTATGCCTTGTATATCAAAACAATATTCATGCATTTGTAACTGCAGGTTAAATGCATTCTTGTCCTGGCACTAAACAGTGTGTAAATACATCTAAATGCCACTTCCGATGAAGCTTCTGCATTTCGTCTGCATTGAAAAGATGAGTTTGTTGATACTGATTTGCCTGGTAACAGCCCAAATGTCTTATTATTCCAAATAACTGATTTCTTTAATTAAAAACAACTAGTTTGAGATTAATAGGCCTGTGCCAGGGGTGTCAAACTCATTTCCAGGAGGGCCGTAGCCCTGCAGAGTTTAGTTCTAACCCTGCTCCAGCACACATATCATGTAGTTTTCAAATAAGCCTAAATGATTAGATTAGCTGGATCAGGTTTGTTTAATTAGGGTTATATCTAAACTGTGCAGGACTGTGGCCCTCCAGGAACTGAGTCTGACACCCTTGGTCCCATTTTTGCCTCCCCATCACTGTTAAAATGTAACTAAGTAATTTTTACTCTGAGTAAATTTTAAACGAGCTACTTTTTACTTTTACTTGAGTAGATTTTTAGACTGGTACTTTTACTTGTACTTAAGTAAAATTTTATTCATGTAATGGTACTTTTACTTGAGTAGAATATTTTTGTACTCTTTCCACCTCTGATATATATATATATATATATATATATATATATATATATATATGCACACACACACACACACATATATATATATATATATATATATATATATATATATATATATATATATATATATATATATACGCTATTTAGTATTTTTGTAAATTATATTAAATGAATAGTTAAGTTACAAATTCACATTTACCAGGGCATTCTTCATTGGTGCATTCCCATGATCCATGGCGACAGACACTGAAAGATAAGGTCAGTTAAGTTAAGACAATGTGTACAGATACAGCAGCCACAAATATTAGAATGCATTGTTTTGTAAAGTGCATGTATGTGTTTGTGTGTGTGTCCCACCATGTGTTGCAGTCCTGTGATATGGAGGAAGCAGGAGGGTATCGGCGTCCAGCATGCATGCAGGAGCATTGAGAGACATCAACACAGCGATCTCCATCCAGCACCTTACCCGCTGACACACACAGTTCACACATTCAACACTGAGCAGGAAGATGCACACTACAAAAATAATCCTTTTTAAGATTCTTGAATAGGAAGTTTAAAAGAGCAGCATTTATTTGAATTAGGAATCTTTTGGAACATTATAAATGTCTTTACTGTCACTTTACTGTATAAACTCTTGTAGATTGGCGGACAGGTGTCTCTCTCACCTGGACAGTTGCAACCATCAACACACTCCTCCTTACACACTTCCTGTATGTTTATATTCTGACAGGAAGTGGAACAGGTCGGGGTGCAGTCGCTGTACTCCATGCCAATAGGACACCTAGGGGCTGAGCAAATGGAACCATGTATTTATTTACACACAGTCAATATCAGACTTATGTGAAATGTATGTATATGCATGTATTACTCACAGCACTGGCTCTGTACATGCCAGTTGGACAGTGTTATGCCACGACTGGCACAGGTACGGGCATATTCCAGCATGGCCTGGCACACGCAGTCATCTTCTGTACTGCAGTGACAGGCATCAGACTCGCACACGGACACAAACGCAGCCGCATCCACGAGGTGAGCGCAGCGCAGGTAGAGCGCAGAGCTTCTCAAGGCTTCACACCGTGACATCTGATCCTGAAACACACACAAACACACTTAGAAATCTATACGATAAGGCACACAGAGGGTTGTTTTTGTTTTGCAGACGAGCGTCTGACTTTAGCTGACTCTCCGGTGCTGTTGCAGCTGTGAGACGGTGGCAAGACGCGTTTACAAGGTTCATCTGCTCCTTTCATGGCCCAGGAGTTTGCAAAGTCATATGGTTCATCTGCCAGAAAACCTAAAATACATAGCTATATTTAGTATTTTAATATTTTATTATTATTTTCATTGCCATAATGTGAAATTTTTAAAAAATATATTATTTAGACATATTATATATATATATATATATATATATATATATATATATATATATATATATATATATATATATAATATATATACCTTATTATTACATAAATACACATTAGCAGGTATAGTGTTATAACACGTACTATACAATAAAGTGATACATAAATGTTTTATTTATTATTTTCATTTTAGTATTTTATACAATTTGTTTCATTCATTTATGCTCATTTTAATTTTATGTTGAAACTTTATTTAACTTATTAGAACAAACATTACAAGAAAACACATTATTACACAATATTAAAAACAAAGATATTACACAACCACTACTGAAAAGGAAAGAGGGGGGATGGGGATGGCGAACAAACAAAAATCGCGAATTAATTAAATAAATACTTAAAGAAATACAAACTAAGTGCTCATTTTAAATTAAAAAAATAGATTTTGTCCAGACAGGAAAACTCAAAAATAAATTATCCAAACACATTAAGTTAATTATAAGTTTGTTTGTTTGTTTGTTTTTAGAAGCCAACTTATCAAAATTATGTTTTATATTTAGGGTGAAATTTGACCATAACACCTTCTTAGTTTTCACCTGTTCAAACGTATTATCTTTCAGCTCTGTTATCTCTTAGTTTCCCTGGTTCTCCTTATCATGCGCTTGACTCATGTGAAAGATTATGTTCTAAATTTAAACAGCTGATAAGTGCACCATCAACTACAAAAGAACAATGACAGGGCACTAACATACTGTACCCCTCAAACACACACACAAAGCTCTGAAACAAAGAGCTCTCTACTAAAACTTTCTAGTGTTTTGTCTTCAGGATGAACACTGACGCCACCTATTTCCCCAGCTCTTATTAATCAGCATCCTGTGCAATGCTTTTAACACATGATCTTACCGAAAGAGAGTTTGAAAGGTATGTTTCTGGTTCTTTCCTGCATTTCCTGTCTCACCTTCTTGTGCTGTGTATTCATCCTCCATCAAATAATTGTAGTTTCCACACAGGCCGCACGTACGGTTGCTGTGCTGCTTGGCGAGCATTATTTGGATGTTATGCGAGGGATCTATACGGATGGAGAACCCGAACTCTTCACTCCATAACCGAACATACCCCAGCTCATAGCCTGCGAACACAGAGCTCGATGCATACGGCAATGGGAACCTGAAGGGGGGAAATTCTGAATTATATTTGATATGCGCTATTCTGATGAAAAGACTAACTAGTAGTGTTTTATATGCTGGTGCCACAAACCAGGCTGCTTAACTACTTTAACCAGCAACAGTAGCACTAACCAGCATAAACCAGCCATGGTTGTCTAAACTGGTATTTTCAACAGGGTATAGGGATATAAAATGTATATAAAAAGAATGCTAAATGAATTGTTAACCTGATTTTTGACTAAAATAAAAATCAAATAAGGGAAGAATTTTTGATGAGTAAATGTGTGACCCTGGACCACAAAACCAGTCTTAAGTGTCAATTCTTCGAGATTTTGATTAATACATCATCAGCTGAATAAATAAGCTTTCCATTGATGTATGGTTTATTAGGATTGGACAATATTTGGCCGAGATACAACTATTTGAAAACCTGGAATCTGAGGGTGCAAAAAAATCGAAATATTGAGAAAATCACCTTTAAAGTTGTCCAAATGAATTCTTATCAATGCACATTACTAATCAAAAATGTATATTTTTTATATATTTATGGAAGGAAATGTACAAAATATCTTCATGGAACATGATCTTTATTTAATATCCTAATGATTTTTGGCATAAAGGAAAAATCAATAATTTTTTTCTTTTCTTTTTTTTGGCTATTGCTAAAAATATAACCAAGCGATTTAAGACTGGTTTTGTGCTCCAGGGTCACATTTGACAAGAAAATACTATTTCAGTCATTCTACTTAAAAATTTCATGTTTACTTATTTAATTATTCATGAAATTTACAACCTGGTGGAAATTTGCTAGCGATTTTTGTTCTCCTAGGAAATGTACAACTTGTACCTTTCTGCTCCTTGTGTCAGTGTCCCATCAACAGAGAGGTGAAGCTCGAAGAATTCTCTCAGAAATAAAGTCACTCCTTTCCTCTTTCCATGAGAGAAATCACCTAGACATAAACATACACAAAAGAAGGCATTTTATTACTGACAGTGTACAAGCTTTGCCATAGCTTGTTTAATTCATAAAAACCTGGCTTTTACCCAGTATGGAGAAGCTTCTGTCTTGACAGTCTCCCGCCAGCATGTAGCTGCAGTCTCCAGGGAACTCGTAAATCACACCATCAAATGTTTGTATATGCTGCCGGCTAAACAGACTACAGCGACCAGAGCCCTCGACTGACACCAATCCTACAGATCAAAGAGGTGAAGAGAGTTGAGCACTTGCACACTATTTTAATCAAACTAACAACTAATGTTCAAAGGTTTGGGGTCAGTAAGATTTGAAATGTTTTCGAAAGAACCAAGCCTGCATTGTTACTTTATATTAAGTGGCCTTAACTACTATGTACTTACATCAAAAAAGGCTACTTAATAAAAAGGGGGTCCCAAAAAAAACATACTGTAACATTTAAGAAACATCTAAACAAAACCAACAGACAGGAGATAAAAAACAGGCATGAGCATCAATTCTAACCTGAAAAATTCAAGATGAAAACCCACAGGATACGACTCCATCCTTTCCATCTGCACGGTTCCATCTTGATTTAAGAAAGAGAAGGTAATCAAAAGAGTCAATCATAAGTTAGTAATCACCTTCAACTACCCAGAACACCCTAGAAAGCATACAATAGATTCTACATTGCAATGTTGAGGGACCCTGTACTTTTTTCCCACAAATTGTCAAAGTCTAATGCACAATTGCTGGCCATCAACAATATACTGAGGTGAGCATGTGGGGGTTTCATTTGGTAAAAAATAAGAGCAGGAGCCAAAGCAAGAGTTCAGCTGGAAGTGAAAAACAAAGCAGAAATCTCTGAGCACCTACAAATCTGTCAGAGAGTTTTAGAATGCTATTATTCTTGAGCATAAGCTTAGAATGGGAAAACTGATCACAATATATTCACAAACATGCACTGTATATTACCATACATGCTTAAAGAGCAAAACAGAAGCCTTAAATAAGAAAACAGATGTGCAATGCTTCAGACTCGCTGATACAAGAATTTGACAGAATCACAGAAACAAATGCATTTTTAAGATAGTGTGCTGATAGTGTAACACCTGTTACCTTTGACCTCTGACCTCTGTCCAGCTGCAGGCTCCCAGCAACAGGTTCTCTGAAGTGCTTTCGCTGTGCAAGGTCTTCGGTGTCCAGTGTCTCACAATCCTGAAGACATGACTGGAATCCAGTCTAGGAGGAAAGGACTGCTTTATAAGAATGAGAGAGGGAGGGATGGTGTGATTTCCGTTTCTAAACTCATTTAGAGAGGACAATAGGAGGAAGTCTGGGCATTGGAGGAACTGAAGGATTAGTCTGGCAGTGAAGACAGATAAGACAAACCAAAAGAGTACATTAGTGCCAAGCCAAACAGCACACACACGCACACAACCTGCAGCATATGAAGTGAGTTCGCAGCCTCTCTGATTTAACCCTTCTCTGAGATTGATGGATTCATTGTTGGAAAAACCTTACTGCAACAGTGTAATCAGAGCATGTTCACATGAACTCCATGTCCATGTTTCATTCTACCTTTCCTTGTTGACCCTGAATTTACTGGCAAAAATATGAGTTCAAGTCTTACATCATATCCTTGCTTCCAGATTATTTATTGTACTGAATATTAATTTGAACAAAGGCCTAACAATATATTAACATGTTAGCATAAAATAGACTGTACAGGAAAATTCGCAACTTTAAAGGAAATTAGCTGAAAAATGTATTACCCTCAGGTCATGATGTAAATGAGTTTGTTTCTTCAACAGAAAAGATTTGGAGAACTTTAAAATTCCATCACTTGCTCACCAATGGATCCTCTGCAGTGAATGGGTGCCGTCAGAATGAGAGACTTATCAGATGCTGAAAACATAATATCCATAAGTAATCCATGTGACTCCAGTCCAACAATTAACGTCTTATTAAGTAAAAAGCTGCATGTTTAAATGCATCATTAAGTTGTTTGATGCAAAACTGCCTAAATTGTTGTTTTTGGCCTAAATACCTAAAATATTCCATAAAAAAATATTAGTAACATCATCCTATTATTACAACATCATATCAATTTCCTGTTCTTTTTTCACATCAAAATCCACCAACATATTTGTTTAGAACTGTTGATTTGATACAGCTGAGGGATGCCAGTCTTTGATGGCAATACAAATGTTAAGAGAGAGAGAGAGAGAGAGAGAGAGAGAGAGAGAGGACATATGCTATTTAACTTTCACTCTCCTTCACATCTATACTTAATAAGCAATGTAAAGGAGGACATACTACTTGTTTTGATATAAACTTAATTATAAACACTAACCCAGTACTACCAATGTGTGTGTGTGTGTGTGTGTGTGTGTGTGTGTGTGTGTGTGTATTTGCACATTCCTGACCTCTATTCATCAGATATAAAATGTGTGTGGATGCATATGAATACAAAAATGCTGTTGTTCTTGATTATGAATTCATGTGTGGGGGGATTGTGACTCAATGAGAGCTGCTGTGGTGCTCCAGTTGTTATTTATTATTTATTTTTTAGTATGAGAAATGAGTCTGGTTAAATTAAAAGTGAAGAAGAGTAGAAAGTCAGTTAGACAAATGCGAAACTAATGTATGATATAAAATGAAGAAATGGACATAATCACAATGATCTATCTGAAGTGATTCAGTAAAACAAAATTATTTTCTATTATAATTAATATTCAATTAATCTTCATTTCCAAAAAGCGGGCAGGTGCTGTTAACACCCACATATTTATAGATTGCCTAATAAAGTTCACAGGACATGCAACATTTAAAAAAGCCTTATAAAAATCAATGATCAGTGGAAGAAACCTTTTTCATTGTTGTATTAAACATATATTAAGATAAATACATTTACAGCTCAAAACAGATTACAACTATATATATATATATATATATATATATATATATATATATATATATATATAGTACAGACCAAAAGTTTGGAAACATTACTATTTTCAATGTTTTTGAAAGAAGTTTCTTCTGCTCATCAAGCCTGCATTTATTTGATCAAAAAATAAAATAAATATTCAAATTCAATTTTAAAATCAATTTTATTCAGCAAGGATGTGTTAAATTGATAAAAAGTGATAGTAAAGAAAATATATTATTAGAATATATATTATTAGAATTTTTTTTATTATTAATAAATGCAGTTCTTTTTAACCTTTTATTCATCAAATATATTAGACAGCAGACCTGTTTCCAACACTCATAATAAATCAGAATATTAGAATGATTTCAGAATAATCATGTGATAGACTGAATGTTACATGTGACACTGAAGACTGGAGTAATGATGCTGAAAATTCAACTAAATTCAA
Source organism: Carassius gibelio (assembly GCF_023724105.1). NCBI lineage: Eukaryota > Metazoa > Chordata > Actinopteri > Cypriniformes > Cyprinidae > Carassius > Carassius gibelio. The sequence continues at coordinate 4,003,333 of NC_068388.1, read as the reverse complement.
CAAAATTCAATATATATATATATATATATATATATATATATATATATATATATATATATATATATATATATATATATATATATATATATATTTAAGTATATTCAAATAGAAAACTATTATTTTAAGTTGTAATAATATTTCACAATATTACTGTTTTTTCTGTATTTTTGATCAAATAAATGCAGGCTTGATGAGCAGAAGAAACTTCTTTCAAAAACATTAAAAATAGTAACGCTTCCAAACTTTTGGTCTGTACTGTCTCTCTCTCTCTCTATATATAGACAAAACAAAACATTAAGCCAGGGGTAATATGTAATTTAAATTCAATTCAATTGAAGAATAAACAAGAAATAGAGAGAAAACAACATTTGCTAAATCCTTGCCTCCCTTATACATCCAACACATAGTCAATAACATAAAAAAAATAAAGCATAAGTATTATTCTTCATGCACAACCCATGGCTTCAACATTGCTGGAAGAAGAGATAGTATCCAACTATTTCAGATCTTTACAATTAAAATTTAAAATTTAAAATTTGCATTTATAAAGAAAAACGTATTTAGGAAAATATAAAACTTATCTAGAAAAAAAAACATCTGGGCTTTGCCCTGACTGTGGTGACGTCATTCCAGCATGACGTAATTCCCATAGAATAAAGAGCTTGTGGATTTTCCTATAAAATAAATTGTAAAAAATAATATTAATAATAAATAAAAAGGTTGCCTCGCAAAACCCCCAAAACATTACTAAATAAAGCGTATGTACGATTTTCAGTAATCTTCCAAAAATTGCAACTGGGTCGATGCAAAAGGTGTTCGACATTTGGCACGCTCGGTTTTGCCTCACCGAGCAAACAATTGCAAAGTTGATCTTTGGCAGGAGGGATGAGGGTCCGTGTATCTTCTGGTCATTCGATGATGCAGTGAGTTTGTCTTTCGGGAGTTTTTCCGTGCACGCGCTCTACACACTCACAGCGCGTAAAGTCACACACAGACACTGGGTCACGGACGGACTCTCTACTCTTTCATTCAGCATTGTGTGAGAGAAGAACAGACTGCTGTGATGGCGGCGTTGACCGGGGGAGAGATGTGCGTCAAGTATCTGATGTTCGTCTTCAATTTTATATTCTGGGTGAGTGAGAAATGATTGATGTGTGCAGATGTTGGTCCGCGCTGGACGTTGTTTTATGATTGCTCGTGATTTTCCTCAAATGTTCATTGATAAATCCGTGTACACACAGCGTCCCGTTTAGACTGTAATTAATGACGTAGAGACGCCTGTGTGAAGCGATGCAACGGGACTGCCACCATTTGGCTGACCTAATTTGAAGGTTTTCAGCTCAGATTTCAGCACCCTGGTCGTGTAGTTAAAACAGAGTTCTGTGTTTGTTTGTGAGAGTCAGCGTGCGTGCGTGTGGGACAAGGACTGAATTTTGATAGTGTTTCCTTTGACTCCCCACTGTTCGTGTTTTGTATGTCAGCTGTTCCCTCTCTCGACTGGACAGACGCGTTCTCGTGAGCAAATCCTTTTGAACCGGTTCTTCTTAATAAATGAACCGATTCTCCAAGTGCTCAATCTCGAATTCGAATTAGCGTTCGATTGATCGTACTATTCTAACACAGTTTGTATATTGTACACAGTATCCAGTTTTTTGTAGTGCGTAGCAGTCGGGTTCTGGAAGTAAATCTAATTTATTTTCTACATATTTAAATTGATTCTAAACAGCTCCGAGGTTGTTGATCCGTGCTTTTGTTGAAGACATCAATTTGCATTATTTCGAATTAAATTTAAAAATAATTTAGCATTTTTAAATAGCTAAATTTCTGGTGAAAAACAACATTACTCAGAAAATCACAGTGAGCAAAGTGTGCTGATTTCCAAATACGTTTTGCTTTAGATTTATTACAATTGTGATTAACCTTGTAGCCGGTTGATTATAATGTTTTAAGGAAAACTTGAATCCCTTTGGGAAAAAAATAATGATAAACATAGTTCAAAAAGTGGGCAGACATTAATGCACTCTATTATCATGCTACCATGTGCAGTATGCAACCAGAGCACACTTTAGAATAATGTATCCCATAATGCAATGCAACTGACCTTTAATTCAATTTTCAGTGATATGATGAACAGGTAAAGTAATATCAGTCACACTTTCTGAAATCTGCTTCTTGACTCAGTTTTGTTCAAACAATTAAGACATTTTTATGCAAAACTGCATTATAGAATATTTGTAATCTCATCTTAAATCAATTAAAGTTGCACCAGTGGGAAAATGGCCACCAGTGGGAAAACATTGCCTTTTACTCATAGTCTGGAGCTCTGCAAACTGTCCAATGATTTGGTCTCTCCATTGTGTTTATACATTATAGGAGAGCCAGCCTACGGATAGCTTATTTTTGTTTTCTGTTCACTTTAAACTGGAAAAATATATATATTTTAAACATTGTAGTGAAACAAAAGACTAGATGAATTATTGAACCATTCCATTGAAGTGAACTGATTCTCTAAATGAATCACTACTTCATCAACACAGTGAACACAACCCAGAGCCGTATGTGTGTGTGTGTGTGTGTCCAGGCCGAGGGTTTATGTGAGCTCACGTCCTAGATTGTCTTTAATCTGCCCGCCTATTTATAGAGCATGATAATCTCATGGATAAACTCACTGTAAACTGCATTTGTTTTTTATGGGGGAATAATATGTACATCATAAAATTGTGTTTTTGTGTGTATGTGTGAGTGTGTTGGTTTTGGTCTCATTCATCTGCTCTCTGTAAATATTACGTAATATCATCATTACTTAACACCTTCTCTGAGCACGCACACAAACACACACACACACACACACACACACACACACACACACACACACACACACACACACACACACACACACACACACACACACACACACAGAACCTGCAGGTCTATTGAACTGTCGCATTAATGAGGAATTCATGCTCTCCACGGGCTCTTCAGCTGTCTTTCCTACCTGGATAGAGACTTAACTGCCCTATTATTTAGTGACCAGAAATTTTAACTTATCATATTTGTGACATAATGTTTTTAATATAGGATCAAAATGCATTTACACTCAACAATTCATTATTTACTCTTCATTTCACTGGTAGTAGTGATATGTGCTTTTATAAATATATATATATATATATATATATATATATATATATATATATATATATATATATATATATACTGTATATTGTTTACATTATAGTTTAGATTATAGTTTATATAAAGACAATAAAGTGTATTTTAAAAAATTTATATTTTCAATATAATTAAACATTCACCCTCCACTTCACAGTACGATAATGCGAAAAGGCATCATTCTCTTTACTGCAAAGTGCATTATATAATATTTAATATAAAAATTAGGGCTGTCAGAATGGTAAACCAGATTAGAATGGTAAACTAATTCAAGACCCAGCTCAAATAGCTGTAGCTTTTAATGAATATTTTATTAATTCTGTGAATGAAATCGCACAGAATTTTTCCCTAATAACTGGAAATGTTGTCACAATAGATGAAAGCATGCCTTCTTTTAGTATTCAACCTATCTGTGAAGTAAAAACTCAGGCAATTATTAATTCTCTTAAAATCTCATCAACAAAAGATATTTATGGAATGGACTCGAAAATGCTTAAATGCCTGAAAGAACATCTATCTTATCCTATCACACAAATTTTTAATCAGTCAGTACTAGAGGGGATATTTCCAACCACCTGGAAGACTGCAATTGTAACTCCCATATTTAAGTCAAATGACCCACGGAACATATCTAACTACCGCCCAATTAGTATTCTTCCAGTAGTCTCTAAGGTTGCTGAAAAATGTGTGTCAGAACAGCTTGTCTCTTTTCTTAATAATAGTCCCTTCACACTTCATCCGATGCAGTTTGGCTTCCGGGCCCATCACTCCGCAGAAACGGCTAACTGTTACTTTTTAGAGACTGTTAGAGAAATGGTGGACAAGGGAGGTGTTGTTGGCGCTGTGTTTTTAGACCTCCGTAAAGCATTTGACACAGTCAACCATCAGGTCCTTATTGCCAAACTCTCTACTTTTAATTTTTCCCCCTCTGCAATTAAATGGTTTGAGTCATATTTAACTGGTAGAACTCAATTTGTTTCTGTGAACACCCATCGTTCACTAGCTCTTAATTTATGCACAGGGGTGCCACAAGGATCAATACTTGGCCCGCTTTTGTTTAGTCTATATATTAATGATTTGCCATCAGTTTGCCCTGACATCAATACAATAATGTACGCGGATGATACTGTAATTTATGTGCATGCCAAGACAAAAAATCTGGCTGCCACAAAATTGACTAAAGCCATGGACCAGATCACCAATTGGCTAAATCGCTCATGTCTTCAATTAAATGTAGATAAAACTGTGGGAATGTTTTTTACAAAAAGACAATGTAATAGTATGTCAATCATATCAATTTCGGGTCAAAACATTACTATTGTGCCACAATTTAAATATCTGGGCGTTATTATTGATTCTAATCTCTCTTTTAAAACACATATTAAGAAAGTCTGCAATAGGGTCAAGTTTAGTTTAGCTAATTTTAGATATATTAGAAGTGCCCTTACTTTTAATGCTGCTAAATTATTTATGGATGCAATGATTATGTCACATCTAACATATTGTCTGACAAGCTGGGGACAAACTAACAGCTCATCACTTAAGCCACTAGCAACTATTTATAAAAAAACTCTTAAAATCTTGGACCAGAAGCCTAACAGTTTACACCATTGTATAATCCTTAAAAACTATAAACTGCTGAGCTGGGAAAATGTAATCAAATACAAAAATATTTGTCTGGTTCACAAAATTTTACATAATACCGCTCCGCCTCCTTTCAATTCATTCATAATCCAACGTAATAACAGCAGTCATAATACCAGAAGCACCACACGTGGCGACCTAGTAATCCCACTAAGAAAAAGTGCATTTGGTCAATTATCATTTTCTTTTACTGCAATACATAACTGGAACTCATTGCCCATTACAATTAAAAACATACATATGTATTCGACTTTTACTGCACATCTTAAAAATTGGCTAACCGACAATTACACCTGCACACATTAATATGCTAGATGTGATGTGCGCACTAGATGTGACATGATCATGCTTCTGCCACTTGATCTCTGCTGACTGTCCCAATGCTATGTCTTATATGTGCTTCAATGTGGCCTTTGCATGATTATCTTTGGTGTCAATTTTCTCTAGTTTATTGCTTGACCTGCTTTTATGTCTTTGTAATTTGTGCCTGCTTGTCTGTTTCAATTTTGTACCACCTTGTTTGTTTGTCTAAGCTCTTGCTTAAGCCTTGTATTAATTGCAATGTATTTATTGATGTATGCCAATTAATAACTGGCTGGGGACTACAGCTGGAAATTAGCCGTAGAGGCTAAAGCTGCTCTTTTGATTAAAAGAGGTTGTCCACATTACTATAAACCAATAAAGTAAAGTAAAGTAAAGTAAAGTAAAGTCAAATTTAAAATATTGCTTTTTATCAAATGTTCAAAATATGTCTAATATTCATTTATATTTATGTATTGTATAAATTATATATATATATATATATATATATATATATATATATATATATATATATATATATATATATATATATATATATATATATATATATATATATATAATGATTATTGCAAAGTGAATAATGTAATATTTAAATATAAATAATAATACATGTGTATGATAAATATACCACAAGTGTGACGACTAATATTTTACTAGATAATTATATAAAAATTATATTTTAGAAGAAAAACATATAAAACCTAAATTTACCTAATTTCTTCTTACCACAACTTGAAAAAAATATTAAATGTTATATAATTATATATGTTATTTATTATTATTTATATAAATACTGTGAAGTATTTATACATCATGGTAGCATGTGTTGTAGTGAATTTAATTTTAATTAAAAATTGTTTTTTTTTATTAATTTCCTCAGATAATTATTTCAATTACATCGTAGTCATGAGCATGATATTTTATTTCTTAGTTTTATTTTATTATTATTATCATTATTATTACTATTGTGAGAATTGAGAGGTAAATGTGATTAATCATCATGAAAATGTTGCAGTGAAAAACATGCATCTTATTTATAAAGCAAAATATACATCACTTTTTGTTTCTGGTGTGAAATTTGTCCCAGCTAGAGCATTAGAACAGAATGCAGTGTGAAGTCTCCTCAAGAACTGTACTGAGCGCACAGCATACTGACTCTCACATACCTGTGAGCTCCTCCCACATTTTTCAGTTTCTCTTTCTCTTCAAACAAAGGGAGGACGACATAAAACAGCACGTCTGTGAGCAAACTTTCCAGAAATTGATCTATTTAGCTGTGACTGTGCAGGTGATCAAATACAGTTTGTTTCCCGAAACACAAAAGTGACTTGAACAGCAGCAAAATGAGTGTTTATGGATGTCCAAAATGCATTAAATATGCCATGTTTATCGTAAACTTAATCTTCTGGGTAAGTGCAATATCATATTTTTTTATATTTTATTCATATTTGTGAAAGTAGCACGTCAATGTTTATTTGTGAGTGTTAGTGTTTTTAGTGTTTATGTGGAGTTTGTGTGTGGAATGGGGTCAGCGCAGGTGAAGTGGGGTTGTTTTAAGGGTGTTTGTTTAGTTTAGAATTGGCATTGGAGATTTGGAACAGATTTGTAAACCTTCAGTTTTTCAAACAAAAGATCTGGGTCAGAGAGAATGAAATCAGGACATGAACCCTGTAAACATGAAACTGTTGTGTTCAGTGTATGAGCAGGACATGACTAGAAAGAATAAAAAGACATGATATAATGAGGAAACTGGCGGTAGCATGTGTGAAACTTCAGCAGATTTTTAAATCAAACACTGAAAGTTGATTGGTCGTGTGATGCATCGGTTTGTTTGTGTTTTCAAATGAGGTGTACAAACTGTAATATGTGATTTATTAACAAGATAGCAAACGGTGGGGGGGGGGGGGGGTTTCCTCATGACGGAGGTTATTTTATACCTAGATGGAGGAAGTAAAATCAGGCATGGAGTTTTGCCAAGATGGCAGATGAACACGCACATAGTTGCTGGTCATATAATTAGAACATCATCAAAAAGTTGATTTATTTCACTAATTCCATTCAAAAAGTGAAACTTGTATATTATATTCTTTCATCACATACAGACTGATATATTTCAAATGTTTATTTCTTTTAATTTTGATGTTTATAACTGACAATTTAGGAAAATCGCAAATTAAATATCTCACAAAATTTGAATATTGTGAAAAGGTTCAATATTGAAGACAACTGGTGCCATACTCTAATCAGCTAATTAACTCAAAACACCTGCAAAGCCTTTAAATGATCTCTCAGTCTAGTTCTGTAGGCTACACAATCATGGGGAAGACTGCTGACTTGAAAGTAGTCCAAAAGACGACCACTCACACCTTGCACAAGGAGGGCAAGACACAAAAGGTCATTGCAAAAGAGGCTGGCTGTTCACAGAGCTCTCTGCCCAAGCACATTAGAGGCGAAGGGAAGGAAAAGAAGTGGTAGAAAAAAGTGTAAAAGCAATAGGGATAACCACACCCTGGAGAGGATTGTGAAACAAAACCCGTTAAAAAAATGTGGGGGAGATTCACAAAGAGTGGACTGCAGCTGGAGTCAGTGCTTCAAGAACCACTTCACACAAACGTATGCAAGACATGGGTTTCAGCTGTTGTATTCCTTGTGTCAAACCACTCTTGAACAACAGACAGCGTCAGAAGCGTCTAAAGACAAAAGGACTGGACCGCTGCTGAGTGGTCCAATGTTATGTTCTCTGATGAAAGTAAATTTAGCATTTCCTTTGGAAATCAGGGTCCTAGAGTCTGGAGGAAGAGAGGAGAGGCACACGATCCACGTTGCTTGAGGTCCAGTGTAAAGTTTCCACAGTCAGTGATGGTTTGGGGTGCCATGTCATCTGCTGGTGTTGGTCCACTGTGTTTTCTGAGGTTCAAGGTCAACACAGCCGTATACCAGGAAGTTTTAGAGCACTTCATGCTTCCTGCTGCTGACCAACTTTATGGAAATGCAGATTTAATTTTCCAACAGGACTTGGCACCTGCACACAATGACAAAGCTACCAGTACCTGGTTTAAGGACCATAGTATCCCTGTTCTTAATTGGCCAGCAAACTCGCCTAACCTTTACATATCCTTACATAAGTTATTAAGTGTTTTATAATAATTAAAAATGAAAAAAAAAAAAAAATTAAACAGTAAGTGATAGCAAGGATTTATGTTTTTTAGAAAATATTTATATTTTGAATAAATGGCAGGATTATCTACGTGACATTTATGGCTTTATATAAATGCATTCATGGCAATATATATATATATATATATATATATATATATATATATATATATATATATATATATATATATATATATATATATATAAAAAAAAAGCCTAGGCCAAGACCCATAAGCAAAGATGTTAGCAAGCAGGTTTGCCAGCCAAGTGACTGCCATTTAGATGAATGGGGAATGTAAACGGATGGCTTTTAGATCTCTTTAAATCAATAACCTCTGCTGAAATCATTTAGTGCACTGATTTTTAGCACTGTCTTTCTAATATTAAATAAATAATTTTGATTTGCGTGCATTTTATGCCATTTGCAGGTATTTCATTGTGATTTATCTTTTGTTGTTGTTTTTTGCAGATTGCAGGAACATGCGTCATGGCTGTTGGACTCTGGCTGAGGCTTGATCCCAAGACTAAAATCTTGTTTGATGAAGAGGCATCTTTCATCTTCTATACAGGTAAGTCGTTTTTTTTAACATGCTTTTTTGTGTTGATGCTTGTGATGATCATTCGATTAAAGTAAAGTGTGTGTGTGTGTGTGTGTGTTGTAGGTTTGTACATTCTCATTGGGGTCGGTGCGCTGATTATGGTCGTTGGTTTTTTTGGATGTTGTGGCGCAATCCAGGAATCCCCTTGCTTGCTTGGACTGGTAATCCCCCACATTCTTATCTTCTCAAATATCACTTTGTAGTATTATGATGTCATCAGCCGTGGGGGTTGACTGTTGTTTGTCTTCCCCACAGTTCTTCTTCTTTCTGTTGGTTATCTTTGCAGTCGAGGTGGCTGCTGGTATTTGGGCTTTTTCAAACCAGACCAAGGTGGGCGTCCCAAATGCTCAGTTCACATGTACAAACACCAGTGGTGCTCCTAATTCATGTTTGTGCCCATAGGTTACTCAAGATGTAACAAATTTCTACAAGGCAACATACAATAAATACCAAGAAACGAATGAAGATGCTCTAAAAGAAACAATCATTCTCATCCATCATGGAGTAAGATCTCTTTTCTTTCTTGCAAAGATACAATACTGTGAGTCTTGTGAACAACTGTGTCAACTGCTAGTTGTTCCTCAGAAGCGCTCGTTGTAAGATCTTCAGAAATCACTTGCTGCTTTTATGTGCTCTATGCATCAGATGGTCTCTGAAACACTAGTTATTCCTAGCTTGTTGACTCTGAAGCCTTGCTAATTTGTGATGACATCTGTTCCTCATCTCTAAGCTTAACTGCTGTGGACCATTAGGAAACCAGCCGGAAACTCCTGATCAGACCTGCCCTAAAAAAGAGAAGCTTGATGCTTTCATTACAAAGGTAAAAGTGCTTACAGACTAAAATGCTGCAGTTTGGTAGTTATTATATTTGATATGTAGATGCTACTGATAACTGAGTTTTGTACTAAATCATTGGACAAAATCCATGTAGACTGATGACTTTGATTCAATAAAAAAAAAAACAAAAAAAAAAAAAACATGTAATAAATATAAAAATACAGAATTAGATGTAAAAAAAAAAAAAAGCATAAATGTGAGAAAAAAATATTAACTTTATTTTATATTTGTGCAGCCGAAATTAAACAAGTGTGATTCGAGGAATTATTTTAATGTGTGTTATTTTATTTACTATTAGTGTTTATTCATATTTTGAATTAGATTTAATTGTTTTAATTTTAAATGTTAGTTTTTTTGTCTTTTGTCATTTTAATATTTAAAATATTGAATATTCACGATATTTAAAAATATATATATATATTTAGCTTTAACTTAAGTTTAAGATTTTTTACATTTTTGTTTTGTTTTGTTACATACTTTTAGTTTTAGTTAATAATAACACCTGGTATTTGCCAAGGCACATCTTATTTCATTCAAATTGTGATTCAGTTTATAAGTTTCAAGTCCTCATATTTTAAATATCTTTCGTCAAATATCAGTCAGCGATTGTTTAGCAGTTATTTACGGTTGACCGTACTGAACTAGATTCTTTAAGGCAGCAGGTCTGATTTTGGAGTGCTTTTACACCAGTTTAGCTCAGATTTCATGCACTGGTAATGTTTCTGTCCTGAGGCACCCTGCGTACGGCTCAGTTTGAGGGAGTCAGTGAAGCACTCTGTTACTCTACCAGCAGAAGGTCAAGTAAGAGGTGATTGCAACGTAGTAACGGTTCACAAAACTGAGAAAAGAGTTGCATTTACTAAGTGAAAGGAAATGTTTATTTTCAAAGGTTGTGCTAAAGATCCAGCAGGGTGTAAGTAAACTAATGAGTAAAGTGTTTACACAGCCCTGTTACATCAGACATAAGAATGTCTTCCACCAAATAAAGATTCATTCTTGTACTTCTTTGCATCTTGGCTCAGTTTAACTGGGCATATATATATGGCAAGAGAGCATAAACACTGATAAACCTTAAGACCATAAATCCTTTTGTCTTGTTTTATGTGTTCAGAGCTGCCCTGATGCCATTGATGAATTCCTTAACTCCAAACTTTATATTACTGGAAGCATTGGAATCGGCATTGGAGTGATCATGGTAAATTAGATTTAATTTCACTGTGTGTTGATATTTTTTTGTCAAGACTTGTTCAGCATATCAACCTTAGATAAAGATATATACATGTTATAACTGTAAAAGCTTTAATTGAAATATTATAAATTAAAAATGTCTAATTGAATGACAATTTATATATAAACATTACCATTTATAATTTTGGGGTTCGTTGTAGTTTTTTAAGAAATTTGTACTTTTATTTGGCAAGGATGCATTAAATTGACAGCAAAGACATTTATAATGTTACATAAGATTTCTATTTCAACTCAATCATGTTCTTTTGAACTTTCCGGTAATAATAATTGTTTCTTGAGCAGCAAATCAGCATATTAGAATGATTTCTGAGGGATCATGTGACACTGAAGTCTAAAAATTCAGCTTTGCATCCCAGAAATAAATTACATTTTAAAATATATTCAAACCGAAAACAGTTCTTTTGATTTGTAATAAGATTTCACAATATTGCTGTTTTTATTGTATTTTCGATCAAATAAATGCAACCTTGGTGAGCATTCTTTCAAAAAAATAAAAATCTTACAAAGCCCAAACCTTTAAATGTTGTGTATGTATAGCCCCTTTCACACTGCACGTCGGACCCGCAATATTCCCGTAACATTGCCTGGTCGCCTTCTGTGTGAAAGCAACCACGTCCCGGAATTGATTACCGAATCGAACCCGGGTCGGGGACATAGTAACATTGCGGTAATCGATCCGGAAAGAGCGCTGTGTGAACAAAAGCCAGATCTAATTCGGTATCGAAGTGATGACGCGCGTTATCGCGCGACTTTTTTACCGGCTGTTTTGAAGGAAGATCAACATTCGCGACGAAAACATATGTGCAAACTGTAATGAAGCAGAGATCAGTTAGTTCCTCACTTTCCGCGCTGACACTGAGATCGTTTGCTTGCTTCAGTTAAAGTATAACGTGCCAAGCTTTGTCGACTCGTACATTACACGTCACGCGCTGATGTCACGTGTCGTTACGGGATCTTCAAGGGTTGTGTGTGAAAGCACGCACATATACCGGGTCATCACTGGCAGTGTGAAAGTGCCAAATCTAGCGACCAGGGAACAATTACAGGAACACTTTACCCCTGTATTTGCCGGAATGGCAGTGTGAAAGGGGCTTATGTTTTTGAGTAATGCTAAAAGTGCAGCGATTACAAACTATGGTTTTAAATAGAAAAAAAAAGTATATATTATGTTCCTTGATCATAAGGCTTTTAGGAAACAGTAGGTGTCACTTGATTGACGTGTCACTGAAGGAATGTGTTCTCCATGTGTGCAGCTCTTCGGCATGATCTTTAGCATGATGCTGTGCTGTGCCATCCGGAAAACCCGGGAGATTGTGTGAGGGTCCGCTTGCCTGGGAAACTGCCAGTATATTTGTGTTGCATGATGTCTGTCCCAAAGCAGCCTGACCTCTTCAGCTAAGAGCCAGTTAGACCACATCATCAGGCACACAATCTCTTCATAACTCTGATCGACTGGAATTCACTCTTTTTCTTAGTGCAGCTGTCAGTAATGAGAGAAAAGGGTTGGTTTAGCATTCCAAGCCCATTGGAAAAGGCCTTTAAATCTGACTTTTTATATTTTTTTATTGTTCATAATAGATTTGAAAGATTAACGATTTGTTCGCTTTAATGTACTTGCGGTACTGCTTGATATGATTTTTTTTTTAATGTTTTGTTTCTGATTTGTGAATAAGGTCGATTAATTTACCCACATCTGTGTATATGACTCAAATAAAAGCCAAATGATTTCATGCATATTGTGATGGAATGTTTTTTGGAGTATCCAGGATGAAGTGTGTTTGTATGGATCTGTTTTAACAGCCTTCACTCAACAGGCTGATAAGAGTCACTGTGAAGGGGCTGATACCCAAAACATCATCCCGTTTCCCATAAACACAGCGTCAATCCATTGTGACCGTTCACAACCTCTCAGTTTCCTTAATCTTGTCCGTATCATTTTCTCTTTCCGTTCTTCCCCACTTCTTCCTGTTTGCCTGATCTCAATTAGGCCAAAATTTGGCAAAGCCACCCTAATGCCGAGTTTGTACACTGGAAAAGTGGTTGTATAATTACAAACCACGTCTATCTCTTCCCTCCCTTTGATTTCGTGTGTTCTCTGTGTTTCTCAAACACAACACTGACTCTCATAATAACTAACAGTATGACTCACCAACAAACCCAAACTGATTGATCAACAAAGAGATCAGAGAGTGCAAAATTATATTAGAGCACGCAGAGGCACACCCATCAAAACATTTCCTTTACTGTAAATTTATCAAAATCTATTATGGAGAGTTATGCACTCGTACATATGACTTAAACTCCTTCCACACACACACACATATAAAAATAATCATAAATAAAGTGGCTGTTGTTGAGTACCACGTTAACTAATGTTGTTTTTAGTTATACTTTTGAATTTCGAATTATATTTTATTTTTGTTTTAATTTTTAGTCTTTTTGTTTACTTTTTTTCCCCCATTTTTAATAGTAACTGTTTTTGAAATGTCTATATTTTTTATTTATTAAATTTGTTATTTTAGTACTTCAAATTAAACTAAATCCAAATGAGAAATAAACTAGCTGAAATAAGTTAATATATATATATATATATATATATATATATATATATATATGTGTGTGTGTGTGTATGTGCATTTTTTTATGGTTTTGGTTTGAGTTAATAACATACTAAAATGTGCAGTTTTTCTAAGGAAAAATGCCACTTGGTTTGATATTTTTATTATATATTATTGCTATTAAAAATTACTAAAAAACATTGACGTATTATATGCATTCATGCAATAGCTATCTTGTCTATCAAAACGAATTACAGCAAAAATACAGAATTTAATAAATACAATACTGTTTTACTTGAACAGTATTGTAGCAATGTGACATTTTTTCTGTTGCTTATTGGTAGTAGTCAGTATTTCCCCCTTCAAAGATGTTTTCCCATTCATTTGCAATCTGAGTTTTGTTGCCCCCTCGTGGTCTTTATTATGAATGATTTTTAACCTGAGACAACTAAACAAACTTTTTTATTCAACAACAAACTTTTTCAAGTCCTGAAGTCATCTTAAACCTGATGTATTTCAGATGCTCATCAATTAGAGACAGAGAAATAACTTTGAGTTCCTGATGAGTCTTAACAGTGCATACTATCTGATGTCTGAAGGGAACAAGCTCCATTACACTTGTAAAAGGTTTGATGATCACTTTAATGTAGCTGTAGGCTATACTAAAACAGAGAGAGAGGAAGTGTGTTATCGTCTGTAAATCTCTCTTCATCCACTTCAGTAAGATACTGAGCAGATGCTGGGACTGTTTGACTCCTCCACTTTTGTTTGCATGAGATTTGGGACAGTCTGTGTGCATCAGGACACATCCTCAGATAGTACAGGTAGGCTTCTATTTTCAAGTTATATCTTAAGATTTTACTCAACAAATGCCGTATGCTTAAAGGTGCTGTATGTAAATCTATGCTTGGTTTCAATATTTTTAAATGCATTTTTTATATATATATCGAGGCTTTTTAGTAAATAGAAATACATTACTATTCAATATATTTAGGAATCAAATATGATTATGATTATGCCATTTTATTTAACAATTTAATATGTAAATAACTGGTTAATTTACCGTAGTTTAAATATATATATTTTGTATATATAAACAAAAAAGTGCACAAAGGAAATATTTAATAATAAAAGAATTTGGATTTACAATTGAAGGTTTCTTCTATGCATTTCTCTGTAGTCTATTATGCTCTCCTTCTGTTAGCTGTTTATTGTCCTGCTCTAGAAAGTCACTAACGTCATGAGTGACTTTCACCACAGCAGCTCCGTGTGCAAACACACCAACTAGAGGATGCAACGCTCCTGTCACACATGAAGCAGAAACTATCCATGCTGCTTCTCATGTGCAGGGCATTAGCTCATGAGGGATGAGAACCGGGTTTCATAGAATCCCTTGAGACCCCAAACAACCTTTTTTCTGCACTAACCGTAGGACTGACTGCTGCCTGACCACTGACCGTTGCTTTACCTATGATAGTCTCTCTGGTGGGACCCTGATCAGCGGAGATGGACGATTTCATACCATCACTAATGGTTTCTGCGCTTTTCAAATGCTCCGATCAGCGGCTATATTAAGGCTTTGAATAAGGTCAGCAATGAATAGCTTTGTTCTCAGCACCACATCCCAGTTGCAAGAGGTAACCGGTTGTTTTTTTTATTGCGTTTTCCTTTCTTGGACTGTTTTAACTTGCATAGTATTTATATATAGTAAGTCAATGCAAAAGTAATTTTTGTGGAAATCCTCCTCTGGCTGACCTGATTTTATGGCTGTGCTCCCTTTTGCAGAGCTGCATTTGCCTTTGACGAAGGGCGGAAAGCAAAGGACAGTGGGCATAGGTTTCTATATGTAGTATCCATGATTAAAAGCTCAAATCTGGTGCAAATATGGCTGAAAACCCTGAAGACCCCCTTGTATTGTTGGAGATCCTGGAGGTGTTAGGTGCATGCCGTGGGAGCGTGTTGTACGCAGACATTTGTGTCTATCTGAGTGGACGCTTCAGCCTGCAGCCGCTTCTAGAATTACGGAGTCTCTTGTACTCCACTGCCTGTAGAGACCCCTGCTTCCCTTCCACACTCTTCCGAGAGCGACTTCACCCGCCCTGCAGCAACCGGCTCTCAGCTGCCGCTGATGTTGTCTCTCTGTTCAACCTCCTCATGCACACCCGTACTGCTCCTACATACACGCAGAACCTGCAGTCTCTGACACCCTGTCAGGTCTGTGGGAAGGGATTTGTGCGTTACGACTGGCCAGCTGCCCTACCCGTCACAGCAGGAGGGACCGCCTCTGAGGACTGTAAATATGAGAACCTCCCTTGTGAAGTGTTCAGTCATAACACAGAGGCTTCACACGCTCAGACCACCTCTGCGTTGGTCACTGAGCCTCGCTCACATATACACAATCGGGACAGCATGCAGAATGCGCATTCTGGGGACATTCCCATTGATGAAATCAATCAGGAGGCTGGCAAGACACCGGTGACCAATCAGGGAATCCACGTTGCTCGTTCCTGCTCGCAGAAGAGGAGTGCCTTTAAAGAAGGGATCCACAATGTTCCACTCACATCCATGGAAGGCGGCGGCCAGTCAGATCAAAGTCCAGATGGACCAAGATCAGATGGAGAGGACTTGGTTTACACTTCCCAAAAGAACCCCTATCCAGACCCTGCAACATACGCAAAAGACCACCACAACCCGGCATCACATGCGCATGAGCATTCGTATGTTTACATGACTCATTCGAATGCACCTGAACTGGATGCACACGTGGGCGACATGCAATCGTACAATGATTCCGCAAATCCCTATGACCATCAGACTCAGTGGCGCCAGGCAAAGCATGAGAGTTTGGATGAACTCCAGACATCCACCTACTTCGGCCCTTCTGTCTCCAGCCGAAAGCACCAAACCTCCGCTCCTCAAATCAAAAGCCACAGCTTGGACATCGACAGCAGGACAGCGGACGAAAGACCTGAGCCTGAAACGACCGGCCTGCAGAAACCCAGATCAGAGCGGTCTGTCTTAGAGAAGTCTGGATTACGAAAACCAGGATCTGTTAAACTTAGCATCGACAGATCGAGCTTCGACATTCCCGGTTTTGATCCTCGCATCGTCAATACGGTGCAGGATACTTTCAAACGGCTGAGCGGCATGAGTTTGGACGCATGGTACGATTGGTCAATAAGCATCGAGGGCATGGTAAGCGTAGGCACCCAAACAGAGCCTGCAGATCGACGCGCTTTACGAAGCCTCATGCTTGCCGATAAACTCTCCATTGATAACCCTGACATCGGCGAGGATGACATCAGCGCCATCTTCCGTTTCCTAGATGATATTAGCATGTGTGGCTCCATGGCAGTTCTGCCAGGGGAAGGAGGAGGGGCTCAGGAAGGGGGCGGAGCTGGGCTGCCAGAGAGGCGTGAACGTTTGGGAAAGTTACGGAGGTTGTTTCACTCCTTGGAGGCACCAGAAGAGGGCGTGAGATGGGGTGTGGGGCGCTTGCTCCAACGGGTCACGGAACTGGAACAACAGCTAGAGCCAATTGCAGAGCTACGTGAGCAGCTGGCCCTCGTGCTCTCCACGCTAAACCGCCTGGAGCAGCGGGAGCAGGTCGCATGCCTGCATCAAATGCAGATACAGCCACAGCTCACAGCACGGCCTAGTGTGCAGCAACAGCAGGGGTCCCCACGGACCAATCCAGGGACAGAGGCCATCAACGAGGCAGCGGCGAAACGCAGGCATCTGTTTGTACGCAGGACCTCCAGGAGCCACACGGAGAGCAGCGGATCAGAAGCCCCCAGAGAGTGGAGCATCAGCTTCAGCAAGGAGCCACACATACAGCCTGCAAAGGTAACAGGTTAAGAAATATCTACATATTTAAACATATTTTAAATGTGCTATTAGTGATATCTCTTCCACATTAAATGTCCCTATGACTTTAAATCACTGAAATATGTGTCTTGAGAAATCATACTTGTCTTTGTGGCGTAACTAGACTCTGATTGAATTCAGACTAGTATGTTAGAACACTACTCTTATTTCTGCCACATAAAGGTACAGTGTATAACATATGACAAAAACAGTAAGAGTAGTATATTATTCTTTAGCCCCTGTAAACAACAAAATAAGAGTCAATTGCCAATAAGAAAGTCTGTATCAATAGGAAACTAACTCTAATCAGAAATGCTCTCTGCTTGTCAATCATTTTGTGCATTAAGTTAGCAAAATAGCTGAAATTGGTTATAGCACATTTAAATATTAAACTCCTTTTCTTCACAAGATTATATTGTAAGAATCTTACACTTTTGCTGGTCACAGAGCTTATCACCTGCAATAATCAGAAAGTTAATGAAAACAAATTGTTTGGGTTTTGCAGAGGTAACCAGGATAATATTAACTTTAGGGCTGGCCCAAAAAAATGATGTAATCCCTGCTACACTGAACTGAAGCACAAGATCCTCATTTTCATGAACATGATCAACAGGTTTTATGCAAACTTGTGGATTTTATGCAGTGAGTGCTGCTGTCATTAAGGCAAAGAAATTTAACTTTGCACTCAAATTGCAATGCAGAATATATATATATATATATGTGTGTGTGTGTGTGTGTGTGTGTGTGTGCGTGTGCGTGTGTGTGCGTGCGTGTGCGTGTGCGTGTGTGTGTGTGTGTGTGTGTGTGTGTATTTTGACTAGTAGTCTCTTTTAGACCCAATGTATATGTATAGATATAAGGGTGAATATTTGGTCATAATATAAACCTTTTTTGGCTCCTCAGTTAGATCATTTAGGTGGAGTGCATAAAAGAGAGGGCTCTGTAGTGCAGGAAGTGACGGGCTTTCACCTCATGCCACCTGAGACCCACAATGCACCACGCCGCACATCTGTCCATAGCACTACTCAGCATATGACTGAACGTCCCAAAGTGACCTGGAGCCAGTCAGACTTAACACCGCTGGATTTTCAGGTAACGCCTCCAAATGTAATGTTTGGATTGAAATCATTGTGGTTCAGGTTCATGAACAGTTCACCTGATAACAATCTGTATCTTTTTACAGTGTATTTTTGCTAGTGTCAAATTGTCCAAAGCTAGAATAACATTTTTATATTGGATGGCAATATAGTTTTCTAAAGTGCTTACCTTATATATTAACCAATAGATTCTGATGAGGTTAGCAAAACATGTTTTATAAATCTGTGTTAAAGGAACAGTTCACCTGATCAAGAGCCTGATAATAAAAAACATCACAATAATCCACATGACCATTAGTAAACAAATCAGTCTAGACTAAGTCTGGCTAAAATGTGAGTCCTCTTTCAGATAATATTGCTTCTTCCAGTGAAAAAGTTGTCTTGTCTGAATCAGGAGAGAAATACACACAGATTAAGCTCCAATTACAAGTTTTAACAGTTTTAATTTTGATGTGAGAAGACAACGTATCAAAGTATTTCACTGGAGGAAAAGTGATTATAGATTACGGTCTCGTGTTTTTGCCAGAAGCAAAAGTTTAAAGTTGTATTGATGAGTTTGTTTCTTACACATACAGCTTTTCACTTTATAAGATGTAAATTGATGGACTGGAGTGGTGTGGATTACTTGTGGATTACTATTATGGACTATAATTCTGACGGCACCCATTCACTTCAGAGGATCCATTCGTGAACAAGTGATGTAATGCTAAATTTCTCCAAATCTGTTCTGATGAAGAAACAAACTCATCTACAGTACAGTACATCTTGAATGGCTGAGGGTGTACATGCTCAGCAAATTTTCATGTTTGAGGGAACTGTTTCTTTCATCTGGAATAATAATGGTTATTTTCAAAATTAGCAGATTAACCAGCTCTGATATCAAACTCTGATATTTTTTATATTTATTTTGCAGGCGCCTGAGTCTTTGGAGTTCTGGACGGATGAGATTTACACGCCGGCCTCCGACACGCTCCTGCGGCGTTCGCATTCGTTCACACGTTGCAGCAGGAACCAGGCGTACCGCATCGCTGCCCTCAGCATCACTGCCACCCTCATCCTCATCCTCATCATCGTCATTCCAGTCAGCACCGCTTAACACACATGCAGCCATATTGAATGGACCTATATGTGTTTATTTGATAATATTATCAAGATTTTAAAGAATGCATGAATTCTTCAGGAACCCAATTTGACAAACTTGAAGCATGGCAGACTTTAAAACCAATGCAAAAAAGACTACATTTCCTGAAACCTTCAGTGGGCCTTTTTGGAGTTCCCTTACCTTTTAGTTTTGTTTGAATTTAAGCAGTTTCCCAGTTAAATGCTTATTTGGCAGTTTATGGCCTGAGGACGTTCCGGTATGCCCTCTTTGTTGACGGATGCTGGGGAGTTCCCATTAGTCTAATCTAATTCTGCTGAAACCTGAGACGACATCCACTTGCTCGCACAGCGGCACACATTTCTCTCTTCCACACCTCTGCTCTCTCTCCATTTAAATGCTTGGAAAATCCATTACTAGTTGCAAATTTGCATGCAACTGCCCTTTAAATCGGCTAAATGTCCCCGTATTTGGAGGAAATGCTGATGTGTGAGAGATATGAATCTCGTCTCTGTTTTAGTTTGATGCATATTCTTTATTACTGACCTGAACTTGCTGTGAACTCCATCACAGTGCTACAAGACGTAATATCCTCCCTCACAAAAGCTTGAAAGAAAAGGAAAATGAGCCTCCAGAGATCCAGAATGGATGCATGATGGTGGATCAATACCGGCACGCATTTTCCATTTGCTGACAAACAACAGCATGCAACTTTTAATGGGCTGTGATGGGACTGAGTGAGTGCGGGAGGGGAGAGATCGAGAGAAAAGGAGTGTTTGTCCACTTTTATTGAGCCTGATGTTTTCGTAGTCCCACTTCTGTCTGATGTGGATGATTAATGAGTGATTTTCCAGTTGGAACCGATGCTTTTTTACATGCAGTTTGATCTATGATCCATGAAATTGTAATTCATCTTGTGCTACAGACTTCAGAATGAATGATACCTCAATCAATTACTTTTCTAAATGATCAGATTTGCAATCACAGGCTAGTAGGCGATCACCTTGCAACCTCCCAGAACATCTTAGCAACCATGCACAGCTTAAGTACTGACAGGCGCTCAAACTTAGCAAGCAAATAGAAAGCCTGGGCAATGCTTTAAGCAGCACCAAGTTATCTGAATACTGCAATGTGAAGACAATTGAATGAGATGTCCTAATTTAAGGAGGCAACGTTGGAAAAGTTTAGACTTTTGACATTATTTTGTTTGATATTTTTTTCTGTTAATCTTGTAGAAATAGCCTATGCATTTCTCCTCAGAATCATACCTGTTTTTCCATTATGACTGTATGAACACATGCATTTCTGGATTGGGATTCCTCCTTTTTCAGGGCACCTTCGACTGTGAAAATATTCCTTTGTTTCTTCATAAATCTGGTTTTAGTTATTCAGTGGGACTGTGTCTTGTGTGTCATTTCTTCCGCCAGTTAAAGAAGGAGGAAGTTGCAAAGGAAGCAGGTGGATCATGTCAGTTGTAATATCTGATTGGAGTGAGAGTTTTTCTTTAATAAGATCAGCAGTACTTTTTCACACTGCTGCTTGTTGCTTTCCCCAATGCAGTTTTAATATTTCAGAGCACAGCTCTCATAAATGTGTATTATCTATTTATGATCTGTCAGTTCCGTTATTGACGTGAAAGCACTTAACCGCACTTACACAGTCTCTCTTCCTTCTAATGTAGTTTATCTAAAATCTCCACTGCCCTTTTCTTTCTGCATACACACCATGAAAGTTATTTGGTTTCATATTTGATAATGCTACAGGATTCACTGTAGAGATTGCACACATATTGATTCCAGTGAAATTATGAAGAGTGAAAATCCAATATTATATAAAAGATATTGAAATGAAACTATAGTCTTTCTGAATCCTAATTGTTGGATCATTTCTCATAATTGAATTTCAGCTGATCCGTGTGTTTCTATAAATGTATAAAATAATATTTTGTTTTTAGTGAAGACCTGCACCTCAATGCTATATATCTTGGGAACAACAGTGAACACTTGGATTGTTTTATAAGCCAGTGTACTATAAGAAAGCTTATGAAATAGTAAATTTGTCTAAATGCAGATTAGGTTTTCTATTACTGCAGGACGCCAGTATTGAATCTTTAAATTGTGATGAAATTTTACATAAAAATGGATGCATTAGTATTTTTTATTTTATTTAAAATGATTAATTTGTAGTTATAATTATACAAATTATTACTTACATTTATTGCATTTAAAATCAATTACACGAGAGCACACGTGTAAATGAGCAGTGTCTCTGCAGGAACCTCGAAAGAACTTTATCTTGCAAAAAGACTCACAGTTCAGAAAGGAGGAGCTCTGAGACAAAACATCCTGAAACCAGTGAGTATTTTTTTCTTTTCTGCTATATGAAAGTGTTTTCAACAATGTTGCAATATGAATAAATCATCAGATAAAATATTGGAAATTGTAATAACCATAATCAGCATAATATTTACAACCTTTTAAATATAATTCAAAATATATATGAAAAAAAATCTAAAATATTTTTAAAAAGGCGTAAATATATGTAAAAATACTTGAAACCATATTGGAAATACAGTTTAAAAATGTAGATATGTATTTAAAAACTAATATTTTACCCTCTATATATTTCAATCCAAGAAAAAAACATTCATGTCATATTTTAAGAAAAACTTTATTTGTTTTTCTAAAACATGTGAATTTAAAACACATAAGCAAGGAGCAAAATGGCAACAATCCCCTCTAGTAGGCTATTCTGTTCACAAATGTACTCTTGCCCCTGAAATACATTTTGAAATATATATATCGTACTTTCAGGACTATAAGTCACACTTTTTATCATAGTTTGGCTGGTCCTGCGACTTATAGTCAGGTGCACCTTATTTATCAAAATTAATTTGACATGAACTGAGAGAAATGAACCAAGAGAAAACATTACTGTCTCCAGCCGCGAGAGGGCGCTCTATGCTGCTCAGTGCTCCTGTAGTCTACACTTGATATCAGCGCCCTCTCGCGGTTGTAGACGGTAATGTTTCCTCTTGGTTCTTGGTTCCAGTGTGACTTATATATGTTTTTTTCCACATCAAGACGTATTTTTGGACTGATGCGACTTATACTCAGGTGCGACTTATAGTCTGAAAAATATGGGTATATATATATATATATTTAACCTACTCCAATAATATGTTTCATGTACAACTTCGAAAAATATGTAATGCAGTGATGCTCAAGACTGCTTTTTGTTTGTGCTGAATGTGAGACTGATTCAGTTTTTTCTTTATTTTATAAGTTTATAAGTTTCGCAGGATTGCTTTTTGCACTTCAGAGACACAGTCATGCTGGTGAACTCTGGAGGTTGAGAGCACGATCACCGTGGCTCCTGTGTCATCAGCATTATTTGCGACAGCCATAATGGCATCAGAGTCTGACGATAATTCAGTCCTCCACCTTCTCAGGCCCCTCCAAGTAGGGGGAGTCCACAGCATGACACCTTCTGTTAGAAGTATCACACATGTGCATTCAAATTCTCTCACTCGCACACACAAAGTTGCTCACCAGTTTTGTCATCTGTGGTCTGTGATTCAGTGTTGATGTGAACTCAGATGGAGAGGTGCTCGGAAACGATCACAGCTTTGCTCTGAGAATGACTGCAGGCTTTGCCGGAGAGGCAAACAAGCAAAT
The DNA here is from genome assembly GCF_023724105.1 of Carassius gibelio. Classification (NCBI taxonomy): domain Eukaryota; kingdom Metazoa; phylum Chordata; class Actinopteri; order Cypriniformes; family Cyprinidae; genus Carassius; species Carassius gibelio. The sequence continues at coordinate 3,980,059 of NC_068388.1, read as the reverse complement.
GGCATGGATGCACAGTTTTAGGTAATTGTCTCATCTTGCAATCAGTTGGACTCCACATAGCTGTTCCTCGCCAGTGATCACAAAACTTTCCTGAAGTGTGCTAAGAAGTCTCGACTACAGGAGTTGAGCTTGGTAGAGGAGTTGGATTTCACACACTTTTAATTAAATCTTTTTCAGATGTCCTTGATGTTATATAATAATGTGGAGTCAATGCAACAGCAAGGTTTTGATTTCGCACTGTAAGACCAATCAATACTGTATCTGGCTGCTCTGTGCAGTCACATTCTATGGTATTATGCTATATTTCATATTGTGAGAGTAATAAGTGATTCTGTTCAAGTGAGCAGGAAACAGCTAAATATCACAGACAGCAAAAACTCAGTTCATAATGAATCCACTCCAATTCTCCCATTCTCATTTTCTTGTTACAAATCATGTTTCACTCAGACATATGTCATTGCTCATATATATATACATTTAAAACAATCAAATGATAATATGATATATTAAGTATAATATTGTTTTAAAAATGGTTATATATAGAAAAATACCCGATTGAGTCTAAGAACAGGTCTGTAGTTTAATGTTAATTCTGTGAAGAATAATTGCTAGTGTTAATTCATTTACTTGGTTTGTTTGTGTTTTGTGTGTTTAGGGCTCCTTTTGAAAGTCACTCTCTCTCATAAAGCTGAGTGGGACAGTGACCATTGGCTGTTTTTCATGACTTATCCTGCCAATCAAAATGCATCTGCAGCAAGACTCGGACACAACAGATGAGCAGAGACAAACAAGAAGACACGCTAATAAAAGAGTGCAGTTAAAAAGAACAGAGATGTATATGGAAATAACAATTATACCAATAAATATGTTTGAAAATACAATATTGTATTTCTTACAAAATCTACTGTTGATTTTTATTGCACAAAAAGTTCCATAAAGCTCCCAAAAGGAGGCGGCATCCCCTCCATCCTCACTTATGCCTCCTGCTGTTCACTAAAAGTTTCATAAACATGCTCAGCTCAGCATTAATATTTATAGAATTTATTCAAGACATATTATACACACATTCACTGTCTCTATTTACAATGTTTCAATATGCTTTTAGAAAATCAAAATGCCCAATTCAGGCGTTTCCAATTCTTCTGCCGAGTTTTCTGTTTACTTTTCTTCTTGTTGCATGGTTTTGAGTGTGCTTCTTTGTTACAGCCTCTTTTTTTCCTTTTGGGCACCTATACGGAGAACAAGAAATCATGTGCATTCTGTTGTAAGCACAAACTCATACTTGTTTATCTGAGCTTCTCTCTCATATGTTCACTAGTGTTCAAAAGTGCACTTGGGGTCAGCAAGATTATAGAAATGAATACATTTACTCAGAAAGGATGCAGTAGATTGATCAGAGACAGGTAAAGACATTTGTCCATTACAGGAATGAATATGATTTATGAAATGAATTGTGTAAATAGAATGAAGCTCTTTAAAGTTTGTGGTTTTAGGATTTAGTGACCGATATGAGGAAGTATGTTGAAGTTTTTTTACGTGTTTGCACAAAAATCAGCATTTCATAGTACAGTAATTCCTGTCAGTAAATCATGGCCAGTGAATCACAGCCATGCGACACCATGATCGCAACTGTGATATTGCTTAATCTGAAGGAAGCGAGAGACAGAACAGACGAGCAAAGGTTTTTAATAGGACAGAGAAATGGTACATACATCCATACATAAACACATATAAAAAATAATAAATAAGGAATAGAAAAATGGGACAGGAGATATAAATAAAGGGTTCAGGAGGAGGGGAGGTTTTAATCGCTAGTTTACATTTTTCCACTTGCTCCACTCGCTCCACTGAGAGAGGAGTAGCAGGTCTCTGCAGCGGACCCTTAGTTTGGTGATGGAGCCCTTAACTTTGATCTTTGAGCCCTCTTCCCTTTCTTCAGTCTTCAGCTGAAGAGACGAAGAAGCAGAAAACAAGACAATTCATTACTGCAACATTCTTAAAAGGACAGTTCATCCTAAAATGAAAATGATGCCTTCCAGTGAATCATGACTTTAATTTTTTTGTTCGTTCCTCACACAATTCCAGTGATTTGAATGTCTTATGTAAGTCAATATTATGATAAACTTCTCCATGGAAGAAAGAAAGTCATTTAGGTTTGAGATGAAATCATTCTCATTATGTGTGTGTGTGTGTGTGTTCAGGAGAGCATGTCGTACCTCCCCATTGTGCCGTATCTCATATTCAATCTCATGCTTAAGAGGAAAGAAACTGTGGGGCTGCGGCCAGGTCGAGGGAGGCTTCACCTCTAATTCAATGATTTGTTCATCACTCCCCTCATTTTCTATAGAGCAGATTGAAATGCCTGGATCTGCTGGCTTAACTAGGAAAAACAGAGAAAACATTCAATCAGATGCGCTTTAGATCAGTGGTTTTCAACTAGAGAGCCACTAGAGGGCCTCAACAAACTTACATTAATGATTTATATAAATATTATACAAAAAATATACAATCAAGATGTAAACTGATTTTTTTTTCTCAGTTCTTAAAGGGGATGTTGGATGCAAAATTCCCTTTTACGCGGTGTTTGCATGTGTCTTAGCATTGTGTGGACACAACCACACTACAATCCATTCACTCCTCTTTTTTAATCTCCCAAAAAATCCTAAACAGTCTCAATTATCAAGCGATGACCACTGAACGGACTGTCCCGTATTGGCATATTTCTGTCCTGAAACGCCCGAACACCGGAACATCAAACCGTGCCATCTTCCCCAGTTTTGCGCAGCAGAATAATAGTCCTCCACTGCTGCAGTTGTATGGATTCTTAATGCATTTATTACAATTATATTTAATCTTTTTCTCATCGAACAACTAGACTAACGAATAGCTCGACTCAACCCGTACCCGGCTTTCTTCGGTGTAAACATAACTTCACCTACACTTTGCATCAGGGTATAAATGCCCCCTTTATAACACAGTTTCTCCCAGTTTATGTTAATACTATGCTATAGTCAATGTTTGTTTTCCTTAATTCATATTTATCTGAAATATGTAACTCTTTGGTTGTGAGCATTCTTCAAAATATCATATTTTGTGTTCAACAGATGAACGAAACTCATACAGGTTTAGAACAATTTGAGGGGTGAGTAAGCGACATCATTTCCTTTAACCCACACACTCACCAACGTCTCGTAGATAGAAGCTGTAGTCCGTTTTCATATAGCAGCATGTGGAAACTGCCTCCCCTGTGATCAGCAGCCGCTCAGACTCTTCAGAATATGAATTGGTGGAATGTGGGAGAAAAAAATCCCCATCCACGGACTGTGACACCCAGTCACCATCATCCCTAAATAGATACAATTAGCATACTTGGTTGCGTCAATGCTAAAATAAGCTCAGTGTATCTGTGGGTGTGTTTGTATTTCTGATACCTTGTATTGCGAAGTCTGAAATCAGTAAATTCTTCTGATGTCCAGGCACATTTGATTTTTTGAGAGCAGGAAAAGGTTTCAGCTGTGCAGTTGATATTAAAAGCTGAAAAGCAAGAGAGAAATACCCTGAAAAGCTGGGCCTGACACTGAACAGACAAAGCTTGAGTACTCTGACCGTGTCCAAAACCGAAAGTAGCTGCCTTCCTGCTTTGTGGCCTAGACAATGACTCAATGAGGCTTTTTTTTATGAAGTCCCTAGGAAACTAGTTTCAAAACTGTATTACAAAATCATAACATCACATCTACGTTCTTAAAAATAATTTTTTGAAAGGTGGGTTCCTTGAAGAATCTTTCAGTGAACTGTTCTTAAATAGAGCCAGTGAGAACAAGATCTAACAAACATTTGTCCACTAATGAAAAGGAAATGTTGGATGTTAAAGGTTCTTCAAGGGGTCATTGATGCCATTAAAGAAGGCTACACCACTTTTGAAATATATTTTAAAGAGCATAATTATTAAGATCAATGGTTCCCAACTAGTTTTGCTTCAGAACCCAGATGTTTACATTCAGATAGGTGAAGCAAGAAAAAGAAAATGTCCATAAATATTCTTGATTAAAGCAAGATTTTGCAGAATTTGCACAAAATGTTATACAATTAGTTTTTAATGCAGTCTTTGATGTCAAAAACGAAAGAAAAAAATAAAGGTTTGATGTTAAGATCAATGGTTCCATAACCATTTCCATTCCACAAAAGGTTCTTCATATAGTAAGAAGATTATTTAGATTATTAAAATGGTATTCGCACCAAGAAAAATGGTTGTTGTAAGAACTGTTCACTGGAAGGATCTTTCAGGAACCAAAATATAGTTTTTCTATGACACTGTTGTGAAAACACCCTTTTGAACCTTTATTTTTAACTGTGTGGAAAGCATTTTCTCCTCATTTGATATTTGCTGTATTTTATGATTTGCATATGATGAGCATTATTTTTTCCTGCTCTTCGTGACTGTGGGGACACCATTAGGATCACTGATCTAGAATGTGGATTGAACGTAGAAGTGAGTTAAGTGACTTTTGTAAAGTAAATTTTTGATACGAATGTACCCACCTGTAACTTCTTTAGACTTGTCGAGCAGGAGATAGGTGTAGTCTTCAAGACCCGTATCACTCCAGCAGGTGTAATTACCGGTTAGGTCTTCCTGCAGGTTAATCACGGTCAAATCCCGCCCATTGAGTTTTTCAAACTCTGTTTCCGATATCGGCTGTATGCTATCATCCAGTCTCCATTTGATATTGTCTTTATCTGTTCTACAGGTCAGGGTAACGGATTTGCTTCTCTCAGCCAGTTTAACTGCATAAAGAGAAATAATTTAGAATACAGAATGGATGTATAAATATGTATTTCTAAACCCAAAAGTGGGGGAATCCCCACTATTATATAAATATAGTGTGTGTGTGTTTGTGTGTGTACTCTTGGTAAAATAATGATGTGGTCAGTACACTCACATTTCTCAGGGAAAATGTTAAGCGCAGACATCCTCACTATGGACAAACAAAAGAGAAGGGTGAACTTCATCAACCCAGCCATCTGGAGAAAAGAAAAGACAAAATGCCATATTTAACGTGATTTAACAGTCACTTTCTCTGATCAAAAGTACAATACAAAATAAAAGAATGAATATAAGCAACTTAACACATTCAATCATTAACGTAGCATGGACATTATTCCATATAGAACTTAAATCTATATCATAAAAATGCCAGTCATCATTAAAAAAATACAACAATTATTAATTGCCAGTATTCAAAGGAAGGCATCTATGGCCATGGACCAAAAATAAAAAGATGAACGTTTACATTTTCAACATTTATATTAAAATATAGTTTTAAAGCAGTTTATAAATGCATATTATATCCTTAAACTTTTATTATTATTATTATTATTTATTTATTTATTTATTTATTTACTCAGTTATTTATTACAGTCCATTTAAAAGTTCCAAATTAAGTTTGTAAAGTACAAATATTCTACATTTGGCGGAAAGTTGTCTAAAATATAATGTATGTCCCACTGCAAACATAACAACTTTTATATATAATATAATATAATATAATATAATATAATATAATATAATATAATATAATATAATATCAAATAATTCAGATTAAAAAGATGGGATTAAAGAGAACTGAGCTGTTTGAACGGATGTTCAGAGCGTAATGTATAGCTATCTTACCTTCGATGCTGTTGCGTCAATAGTTGCGAAAACTCTCAGGTGTGATGTACGCGTCCTTTCCGTGTGTCCTCCGCTGGGGTCTGGACGTGTTTTATAACGTAGCCTACACGGAACCGTTGGGCAAACGTCCGCGGATTCTTAGAGTTCCCCTCGAGTTCAGAATGAACAAGTGTTAAAATTAAAATTACTGCTAAATTACTAAGAGATAGCCTCTCTTCCTCTCTCTGTCACCATTCCAATTATAGACCAGTTTCATAAGTTACCTAGACTATCTTATAGTAGCCTATAAACTATTTGATGAATAAACGATTGTTTCCCCTGTACAAAAAAAAAAAAAAAAAAGTTATAAATAAATAAATGAAACAACGCTTATTGGAGAGACGTTGTCTTGACTAGACGCAGTTATAGCCCACACTAATTACTATTTCAATCCTTCTAAATCAAAATCTCACTTTTAATTAAATGTTACTTGCTGTTTCTGTAATTAACTGTGAAACTTACAATTCCAGTGTAGTCTGATGATTCTGATGCCCCTTTATTCTATAAACCGCTGAACCATCTATGAGCTAACAAAACAAAGTGAATCATATACTCCCATAGAATGAGGAAACACATCTCTGCCTTTATAATATTTACTATACCGCGGTAGTCATATTGCTTTGTCACAATAAACACTAAAATCTGTTTACATTCATTGTCTATAATCATTATGTTGAGTGCAAATCACTGATTTTTATATAACATGTTTTAGTGCTGTGGAAATCTTTTGATCTTCAAAGCATAATATATTTTCAAAACAATGCTTTATATTTGCTATATATTTAAAAACACTTACCTGAGATATTTAGTATATTCATTAATTTAAAAAAAATGCATAAGGAAGGCACAACACTCTCAGCTTTATTAGATTATAAAATTGTGTGAAAGTGGACAGATTTTGAATGGCTGCTGTTTTTCATGCTTTTCCTAATCAATAATAAAAAAATAACCAATTTTAATAATGCTTTTCAGAGGCTAAACTATTGCAATTATTTCTGTTTTAGCTTAATTCATGAACAACAGAAAACATTATAATAGGTTGGAAGAAGAAACTGTTATGAGAAAAGTTATTCTGTTTTGTTCTTACATAAGTTTGGTTCTTGTCTTCAGTAAAAGTCAGTCAACCGGGACATGACCTTTTAACCACAAGTGCAAATTTAAATACTAATGACGCGAGAAATAGAGGTGATAAATAAGTGAGAGAATTAAATAGGGGACTGCACATAGGATACACTAGAATTGTTTCATAGTTACAGTGTATATGTTTATCTTTATTTACCCTCATAAAATGGAAGTGAAATGTGACAACATGCCGTAGATGGGTACATTGTAACATGACTGTATGACAGATTAAACGTTATATGATCATAAAAAAAATAAAATAAATACAAGACAAACAAAAATATTTCAACAATGATTCAATTATGTTTTTTAAATAATTTTTAATAATCTGATTTTAGAGTTTGACAATGAACACATTGCAAACAGGCTTGGGACAAACCACAAAAATGAACCAAATTGATTTATGAACACTAAACATTGACTGTCGGTCTTTATTCACCTGCTTCTCGTTGTTTCTTATTAAAATCAATGAAAGTAAATATTGTAAATGGCATCACTAATGTCATAGAATAGCATAGTTTAATAACGATGGGGCACATTGTAACGCATTGTTGTGTTAGTGTCTTCTACTAGTTATTAAAAAAACAATCTAAACTGAGAAATAACAGATTGGAGATTAAAATAAACGCAAAATTGTCTCAATTTAAATGAATAGCAAAAACTGAGATGAAAAATTTATTTAAACCAGAAAGGAACATTTACTATGGTGAACTTTTGAACTTTGGCTAACTTTTTTCTCTATATTATGTTGATATGGTAGCTAGTAAATACTGTACATTTTGTTATGCTAGCATGCATGGAATATTTAAACCACGTGTAACAACTAACCTCGCCTTACTTTGTGCAACGTGCAATCCTACATCAAGGAAGTTTCTGTAAGCACCGAATTCAACGTGCTCAAAAGTTTGTCTTCTCAAAAAAAAGTTTGCACGTTGCCTGCAAATCAGTTAAAATGAATTCTGAATTTCCCCTCAAATAAATGTGTGACAGAAACCAAATGGTGTGATTGAAGCAGATAAGAAGACTGATAAATATCTTTGGTTAAGGCGGTGTGAATGTGTAATACAGCAGTTCCTCTGTAAATGCTTTGCTTTGCAAATGATTTAAACACTGCACTTCTGTATTGAAGCAGGGGGAAACCATGCCTGATGTACGCGGCTGGTGCTTTGGGGTATTTCAGGAGATGAAACATGGATGTTTTATTGCATTGTGTGTATGTTTGTGAGTTGGTGAACCTGTGTTAAACTGATTCTTTATAGGCATGCGTAAGAGTTTTTATTTTTAAATGAAAAGAGCTGACATCATTCTGGCAGCCCCCCTGATGTCAGAGACTCAACACTTTCCTTAGAGCCTTGCACAACATATCAGTCATTAGGTGTTATTAAAATTCATTAGCCAAGCCATGAAATTTCCTCAAGTGAGTATTATGATGGAAATGACACATTTCTTTTCCTAGACACACTTTTCTCTGTCTCACACACGTGTCACTAATTTCTAAAATTAGGGGGGTGCATTGAAACTCGATTTGGAACAATTTTATCCAGTTTTTCGAAATATTTTTTTATTTGCTTTTTCACAATTTTAAATAACTTGACTATCTTATGAGGAACACAGACTGTGACTCTTCCCATCTTCTGAAAGCACACTTTTGACTATATAATTAATGTTAAACCTGATGTTTCTGTTTCACTTGGCACACATGCTAAGGAAGGCATATTCTGAAAAGTCAATTTCTAGAAAGCCAGAATTGGCCTGTCCCCATGTCTAAATATTATGTGCGTGAAAGTACCCAATAAGGCCAGTCAGTCCCGACTGTACTCTTTCATTTGGGTTACAAATAAACACGCCGTACATTCCTGTTGACACATTTAACTTTGCAACCTCTCAACACTTCCATTATTGGGTTTATAGTTAAACAAATCAAGTCATCATATTAGTGGCTTATCTTATCTTATCTTATCTTATCTTATCTTATCTTATCTATTCATCCATCCATTCATCCATCCATCCATCTTTCTATAATTTATGGTTCTTTCTATATTTCATTCATTTAAATTCCATTTTGTCACATACAACAACAACTTCAAAATGACATAGTGATATATCTGTTTCCTATCTTGTTTTAATCACTATGTAGGCCTATGCAAAAAACAAACTTTTGGGCTGATATTGGAAAAAAAAAATTACTGTAAGTTTTACTGTAAGTTGCCATGTATATATTTATTCCAAAGACTCAGTCGCTTTGGTGCATTTCTCAGATCAGAAGTTAAATTCTTAAAACTAGTTGTTCAACCTCCACATCATCCATTTATAAAAGCAGTTTCTCATTCTTTTGATCAAATTGGGATCACCTTGGTACATTCATGCAACGGATTACATACATTTGTATGCGATTTCCTATCATTTGCTAAAGTAATGTTGCTCAAAATTTAAGTTCTCTGTGGAAGTCTCTAAATGTATAGCTGATCATCTTATGACCTATAACCCATCTCGCTCTTTAAGGTCACATAACTTTAGACTATTAGTACCCATGATATCCAAGTCCATTAAAGGAGGAAGATCATTTTCTCATCTGGCTCCTAGAGTTTTCCTCAATCGATTTGGTACATTTCTCCAAACTCAGGTAACAGCTCTCAAAACCGTAAACTAAACATAATCTCATGTTGGTGAAATGTTTAAGTATTCACTGCACAGTGAAACAGCATTTTATTTTAGTAATGCATTTATGCAGCATCACAAATATTTTCGCGAGTCATGCATCATGGGAAAAAATGCCTTGAATGCTGTATCCATCCTTGACATGCTTGTGACCCACTATCTTCACTGGCCTCTTCCATCGCTTGAAGGCTTTCTTTGGTTGTAAGTGTTGCGATCATGTACTTTCCACCTCCAAGAGGGGGAGAATTCCTCAACTAGATTCAGGAAAGGAGAATAAGCAGGAACCAAATCCTGATATGTAGGTTATTGTCAAACCACTCTCACACTAGTGCTGAATGGTGGAATTGGACATTGTCCCAAACAACTTGCTCCTCCTCCTCGTCCCACATCCTCAGCTCTTCTTGCTCTTTCTCCTCTTCTCCATCCTGTCCACCACCTCTCACTCTTACACCTCTTCCTTTTTCCACTACTCATTCTTCTATTTTTTTATTGTATTTTTTCCTCGTTTATCATCTTTGTCGTTTTTTCTCTTCCCCTTTTGTAGTTGTTGTAATTAAGACAGCTGTGTGAACAATTAGGAAATTGTCGTTTTCTGTGTTGAGTGGATTACTAACTCATCAGATATCAATTCGGGGTTAATTGAGGACATAAGATGTGATCTTTGTGAACACCAATGAAAAAGCTGCTAATGTTTTTTTCTGATATATTAAAGATTTGGTTGGTATGAACTGCTGTGATAACATTGGGGAATGTTGTGCACAGTGTTTTGATAAAATTATTCTTTTAATTTTTCAATTTGTATGAAATTAAGGAGAATTTACTATCTGTTTAGGACAATTAGAAAGTGTACGGATCACTGTGTTAAATGTTTTGAGAGCAGTTAATTGAGTTTGGAGAAATGTACCAAATCGATGAAGAAAAATTGTAAAGATGCACCTCTTCAGCCAAGCATTCACATAACGTATCTCAATCCCACACTTGTTCCCAGTTGGATCTGTTAAATCCCAAACATATTCTTTTCAGTCTGCCTTTCTGTTCCCCTACCCCTGGATCTCGAGGTATCTACAAAGATAATACCTGCTCCAGCATGGATCCAGCCTCATAGAAAGACTTCAGATGACCCAACCCCTCTGAAGAGATGATGCTGAACCCAGTGAGGACCCCAGATGACGCCAACTTGAATCAACATGCACAGCTGCCAAAATGTTTCTATATTGTTGTAATCATTATGATCACACTTGTAATAATTGCTTTAATGAGCTTCTGCCTAAAATGAATTCATGTTAGCTAGCTGTATGATTCTACTGATCTTGAACTGTTAATTTGTGAAATTAACATTACTTGGATGCATTCACTTCTGCTTTGTAATGCAGAGACATTTCTCTAAAGCTGCTTTGAAACTATGTGTGCCCTAAAAAAAAAGCCCTATACAAATCAGTTTGAATTTGAAATTAGAATTTTTGTAAATTTCCCATGAATCGTGCAGGTGAATCTTGACTTTCACAAATGTAGATTAGGCTCAGCGAATGATAAACCAGTTCTCTGAAATATCTCAAAGGTGCGCATATTTCTTTTATATATCACAATGAGTGATAACGTAATGTAAGTAAAGAGTAACTGTGAATCCTATCCTGTCTCTTTTAATCAATATCCCACATAAAATAATGTGTAAATGTGTGCTTTTGAAATGGATACAGGTATACTTCTCTGCAAATATTAAGGATGATTCGAGAAATGCACCAAAGCAACTGAGAAAAACTGAAAAACTTTCTAACAAAATAAAAAAAAGCTCTTTAAGTTTTTATCTTTTGTACAACCTATTTGGAAAATGTCATCAATAAAAAAAGTTTAGAAAACTTATTTTACTCATTTTACTCTTTTATTTAGGTCAAAAAATAAACATCCTGTACATTCCTGTTGACACATTTACCTTTGTAAACTCTCGACACTTCCTCTGACAATATTGGGGTTAGAGGTAAAAAAAAAAAAAAAAGTATAATTAATTTAATATATATATATATATATATATATATATATATATATATATATATATATATATATATATATATATATATATATATATATATATATATATAATTTTTCTTTTATTTTTTCAAGAAATTAAGTCCTGTTTTGTAAATGTCATCAATAAGAACATAAGAACGTGAGGAAAACATATTTTTCTCACTTAACTCTTTCATTTGGGTCACAAATATCCTTTGACACATTTACCTTTGCAACCTCTCGACACTTCCTCTGACAATATTAGGGTAAAAATGTTATGTTGGGAGATTTGGTTTACATATTTCCTGAGAAAAAACCTACATGATTTTTGAATAAATACAAAATTTACAAAAAAGAGAGGGGGGGGGGGGGGGGGGGTTAAATACATACATATATATATATATATATATATATATATATATATATATATATATATATATATATATATAATTTACAAATACATATGTAAATATTTGGGTTGATATTAAAACATTTTAATGTAAGTTATTTGATTTGACAGATGTATGTGTTTATTCCAAGGACTATAATGCAAAAGCATTTTACGCATTTTGTATTTTTCTTAAAATTGCCTGTAAGGTGAAGTTTCCAGGCTAAAAATACTTTCTTGAGGAAATCAAGCCCTGTTTGGAAAAATCAGCAAGAAAGCGAAGAAAACGTATTTAATCAGTTGCTGTAGCGTGTATGTGTACATTTAGCAAACGTTCACAAAGAAGCCAGCAAAATAGCTACTCTAGTTGTCGGGAATCACGTGTGCAAAGTTTGTTCCAAAACGGAAATATGACGTCACAAAATGGCGGCCTCCATGCGGCTGTAGTATCAACGTGATTTTTGCTCATCTTTTCTAATCTGTACCGTTAACAACAAATAATCAAACAATTATTTTAAAAAATCGGTGGAAACCATAATAAGGTAAGATATACCTTATAATATTTAGATTAAAATATCTTGCTTATTGAAAACAAACCTAACCAGTTCTGATTTATTCAGAGATCTGAAGTCTGTGAACCTGTGCTTTGAGCTTATTAGTGTAACGTTAGGATGTCTTCTATTGGTTCTGTTGTATGCATTATGAGCGCACGAATGCTGGAGTCACCTGTAGTGTTGTTATATTTTATTGAAGTGTTATATTGCAGGTCCTCAGAGGGATCAGTGTTCATATCTGAGATGGCTTCATTTAAACCCACCAAAGTTCAGTTCCTCCCTAAACTCGGAGAGAAAGTAACAGAGGACACGCTGTACTGGAAGAATTACAAGGTTTGAGAAGTGTTGACGCATAATGTCTTTTCAACATCAAAAGATTTTGTATATCATTTATGTGTTCAATGAAAAGTGTATATCTTAGGTGTTCTGATTAGTCAACATTTTAACAAGTTTTTCAGTATTTATATGCACTGACAGTCTGCGTATGTCTTTCAGTCTCCCGTACAAATGAAAGAGTTTGGTGCTGTAACAAAGATTGACTTCTCTCCTCTCACACCTCACAATTATGCCGTCACCGCCTCCACCAGAGTGAGTCCATTTATCATTATTCACTTTCATATTGAAATATGCATGTATTTATTTATTGGTTGAGTGTAAAGCTCATTTTTGAAATAAAACCATGGATTAAGATAAAGACATAAAAAAGTAGCTTCTTATTGCATAATAAAAGTGGATGTAGAAGATTACTAAAATCGCTTGAACTGATTTGCTGAAATCACAACAGGGATGATAATAGGTGAGCACCAGCCAATGGGATTGCTGTTTACGCATTAGCTCTGCCCAATACCGGAAAACCCGGCTGTTCTTAAAAGCAGAAGACTTCCATAGGAACGCCGTTATTTTAACAGGAAAATACAACAAAGAATACTGTTTAAATGTAGGGGGGTAGAGGAATTTAATACAGCAATGCAGTAAACATGAAAGTGAAAGTGAAAGTGAAGTGACATTCAGCCAAATATGGTGACCCATACTCAGAATTTGTGCTCTGCATTTAACCCATCCGAAATGCACACACACAGAGCAGTGAACACACACACACACACTGTGAGCACACACCCGGAGCAGTGGGCAGCCATTTATGCTGCGGCGCCCGGGGAGCAGTTGGGAGTTCGGTGCCTTGCTCAAGAGCACCTCAGTCGTGGTATTGAAGGTGGAGAGATAACTGTACATGCACTCCCCCCACCCACAATTCCGTCCGGCCCGAGACTAGAACCCACAACCCTTCGATTGGGAGTCCAACCCTCTAACCATTAGGCCACGACTTCCCAAACATTACTTATATCCAATTAAAACCTTTATTGATAATATATAATCAGAGGTACAAATAAGTCAAATATTTGTATTCACTACAGTGCAGATGATTTGATGGGAAAATTTGGTTCTTAAAACCAGCTTTATTTCCATCAAGCAATATTTGTCTTGTTTTTTTTTGTTTTTTTTTTGTGAAATATGACATGCACTTGTTTTTGTGAGATTCACTTGCATGCAATATGTTGATATGATCATTTCCTGCATCAGATCCACGTATATGGACTTCACTCTCAAGAGCCCATACGGAGCTTCACACGTTTTCGGGATACAGCGTATGGAGGGAGCTTCAGAGGCGACGGGAAGCTTTTAGTGGCAGGAAGTGAAGAGGGTCTCATCCGTCTCTTTGACATCAGCGGCCGAGTGGCTCTCAGGCAATTCACAGGACACTCCAAGTATGACCTGGCATGAAATAATTGCTAATAAATAATGTATTCAGTAACTTTAAATGATCTCTAAAATCACATCTTTCCCCTTGTAAAGCAGCTCTGTCAGTGGTTCTGTTGTCTTAAGGGTTTCTTTTCTGCTGTCTCAAATGTGCAGGGCGGTACACGTGACCTCGTTCCTGTCTGATGGGTTTCGTGTGGTGTCGGGGTCTGATGACCTGACGTGCCGCGTGTGGGACGTTCCCAGTGCTGTTGAGATCAGCTCAGTAACTGAACACACAGACTACATCAGAGCTCTCGCCCCCAGCAAACTCAACCCAGATCTGTTTGTCACAGGTAACCACCTTTCATTCTTATCAGCACCTCACATATGTGACCCTGGACCACAAAACCAGTCATAACGGACAATTATTATACAACTATTTGAAAATCTGGAATCTGAAGGTGCAAAAAAAATCGAAATACTGGGAAAACCACCTTTTGAAGGTGTCCAAATGAATTCTTAACAATGCATATTACTAATCAAAAATTTAGTTTTGATATATTTACAGTAGGAAATTTACAAAATATCTTCATGTAACATGAGCTTTAATTAATATCCTCATGATTTTTGGCATAAAAGAAAAATAGATAATTTCAACCCATACAAAGTTTTTTTGGGGGAGGGTATTGCTAAAAATAAATGGCAATATCAGCGACTTAAGACTGGTTTTGTGCTCCAGGGTCACGTATGATAATTTTACCTCTATTCACTTAGGTTTCATTTTAAAATGCACCTAAAAATACACCATTTTAAATTGATCATAACCGTGTACATTTAATATGAATAAGTATATAATATTCTAAATGTAAAGGTTATCTTTTGTACAGTAGTTTGTCCTGAATGCCGGTCGTCTCTGTTGCAGGTTCGTATGATCACACAGTGAAAGTGTTTGACATGCGGTCAGGAAGCAGTGTGATGACCATGCAACATGGTCATCCTGTGGAGTGTGTGCTGTTATATCCGTCAGAAGCCCTGCTGGTGTCCACAGGTGAACAACACTCGTTATTTAACCACACAGTGATCAGTAATGCTTAGAACCCTTGCAACCATTTCTTCCCCCAGCTCATACTGCAGATAAATACTGTAGACTTGGTGCATTAATGCAGATGTCATCTAGTGTGCTATGTTATGACCGCTTGATTGTATTTGGCTTTTCTAACAAATGGTTGAAATAAGTTGGTGTATGTGTTACAGGAGGGCGCTATGTGAAAATTTGGGACCTGTTGAAAGGCGGACAGGAGCTTGTTTCTCTTAAGAATCATCATAAAACTGTTACATGTGCATGTCTGAGTTCTGTAGGAAACAAACTGCTCACAGGATCACTGGACAGGTGTGTCTACATGTGTGAGCCATAGCTATAAAGTCATAAAGTGCTTATTTTTGTGAATCTGTTGTGAGAAAGTTAGATTTATTTGTTTTGGGTGCTTTTCGTTTTAGGCATGTCAAAGTGTATAACTCCTCTTATAAGGTTGTACATAATTTCGACTGTGATGCATCTATCCTCAGTATGGCTGTTGCGGTACGTTTAGTTAATTTACACAAAGAAATCTCTAAATATGAACTCATAATGTTTTTTTTTTTCATATACACTTTAATTGAAGTTTTGCTCGTTGTGGTTCTGCTCTAGCCTGATGATGAAGTGCTTGCTGTGGGGATGACCAATGGTGTGTTGAGTGTCAGGCACAGGAAACACAAAAAAGACAAAGAGACGTTAACTAGTCGAAGGCGAAGGGGTCCGTCATACCGGGTCTTTGTCAAGGGGAAGAACTTTATGCCCAGACAGGTGATTGGTTTGTTTGTTTTACTTTTTTCTGGACGAACGACTCAATAGATTTAGATTAATTCCATTTTTTATTTGCTCACATTTCACAAGAACTTTGTGACAAAGCATGATTTTTATTGTTTTTTTTGTATGAATTTGTTTATTTTAATTAAATCTCGTTTGCTAACATCTTACAAGAAATATGTGGCCAAACAGGTGATTTTTATTTTGTTTTATTTGACTTTTTTTCCTGAATGAATGAATCAATGATTTTTAATTAAATTTTTTTATTTGCTCATATTTCACAAGAGCTTTGTGCCCAAACGTGTTTTTTTTTTTTTATTTTTTTTTTTTTATTTTAATTTTCTGAATGAATGGATCAATGAATTATTTAATTACATTTCTTGTTTGTTAACATTTCACAAGAACTTTCTGACAAAACATGATTTTTATTTTATTTGCATGAATTTGTTTCTTTTAATTCAATCTCTTGTTTGCTAACATTTTACAAGAAATATGTGGCCAAACAGGTGATTTTTATTTTATATTTTTGTTTGCTTTGAATCAATTAATTTGAATTATTTTAATTCAATTTCTTATTTGCTAACATTTCAGCTAAAATTGGTCTTTGATATAGCTATTCTACAGCTATAATCAAATGAAAACTATTTAAATTAAGATATCTTCATAAAATAAGAATTGACTTTTAAGCCATAGCCATGTTAACTGAGTCTTATATTTTCATATGAGACTGTTTGAATGAACTCGTGTGCTTTGTTTTTGCTGCATTGTTTTCTTCAGTTGTGTCTTACAATCTTTGATGTCTTTTTTTAGGATGATTTCTTGGTCAGTAAACCGGTGAAGCAGTATCTACGGAAATATGACAAACAGCTGAAAAGCTTTGAGGTGTCCAAAGCGCTGGACACAGCTCTGCAGGTAAACACACGCGTGTGGATATAATGCAGGTTGATGTATGCTGTGACTGTTCAGATGAAGATATGTGTGTGTGTGCATGTTTGACAGACATGGACACGCACCAGTAAACCAGAGGTGACCGTAGCGGTTATCATAGAGCTCAACCGCAGAGGAACTCTGAAAAATGCTCTCGCAGGACGAAATGAAGAGAGCTTAACCAAGATCCTCAACTTCCTTCTCAAGTGAGTAACTCTCTCACATCTTTTCCGACACACACTTATGAGTCTTATGACTTCAGACTCCCATACAAAACACAATGGCTCATAAACAGTTGGAGGGGGAAATTTACGAACGCCTTAGAAAAAATTAAATAATAAAGTAAATATACAGATGTAGTACAGCCTCATCAGAAATCATTTTCCAGGACTTGAAGTAGGAAAAGATTATGCAATTTTCCAAGATTACAAAATTGTCCAATTTGCTTGGATTTCTCAAACTGTTTTTGGGTGAATGGGTTATGTTTCACTTTAAAAACATTTCAAGATTAAAACAATATATCATCTGCATGAAGGCAAAAAGAGTATTTTGACATTTTTAAATGCATTTCATGTTTTGAGTTTCGTTCTCATTATTCTCACTGATGATGATTACTGTTATAGTATATAATAATATTTTTTATATAACAGTTACTGCCATGTGTATATTTACATTTTAAATAATATCTTTCACATTTCAGTAATGAGAATTTACTGAAAATGTGCTTAATTATCATAAAACTCTACAGTGCAAAAGTCTTAAAGGAAATTTAAGTGTGTGTGTGTATATATATATATATATATATATATATATATATATATATATATATATATATATATATATAAAATGTAGAATTAAAATTGAATAATTTTTATTTTTTTTATTAAAAATAATTTAATATACATTTTATGTTTATATGCATTAAAAATAATTTAATATACATTTATGTTTATATGCATATTATTTAATAATAATCTGTGTGGGATTTACACTTAAAAGATTTACACTTAAAAGACTTTCAGCATTGTTATTGTTCTGTGAAATGCATTTCATTTAATTGCTGTGGAAAAACTGAACTTCTTGGAATGATTAAAGCACTGGGAAATTCTTGAGCAGTGTTGAGTGTTGCGGTTGAGAGTTTGTGTTAGTGACTTGATATGAAATTATTCTGAAAGTAAGGTAAAGGGCATTTTTGTGTGTTGTTTTTCAGGCACATCTTTGACCCACGCTTTTCTCGGCCTCTGCTCATGGTTGGGGATATTGTGCTTGGTGAGTTTCGTATTGTATTATCTGCACGTAAGCAAATGGGAATGAAGAAGTGAACTGCTGCTTGTGAAATAGTATTGTTTTGTTCTGGTTTTCAAAGGTTTTCCACATATTAAACGTGTTTGTGTGTGTGTGTGTGTGTGTGTGTGTGTAGATCTGTATCGGCAGGTTCTTCACCAGTCACCTGTAGTCGAGCGGCTTCTGCAGCGTCTAATGGAGGTTTTGGGTCGAGAAGAAGAACTTCAGCAAGAGCTTCTACAGGTCTTAGGAATCCTGGACACACTTTTCGCATCCCTCACCCCCAGAAAAGAGGTTGCGTCCCTTGCTGCCATTCCAGTAGATCAAGGGCCACAGCTACAAGCCGCCTGAGTCTCATTACAAAACACTGGTGACACAACCGAAACATGCTGGACATTAGCGTGGGGAAAAAATGAAAGGGTAAACGGAAGGAAACACACAGAGGCAGCTGTGGGAAAAATGTTGCCCAATGTCACTGAATAATCATTGTGTCAGTGTGTCATCCGTTCCTGCTGATGTTTGCAGAATTTGAAACTGTATTTTGTACATTCTTATCATAAAATCTTCTAATCTATGTGTTTTGGTTTGTTATTTCTTTCTTTAATAATACTATTAATTTAAAAAAAATTCTGATCCCTACTATTGTTGTTATTATTATTATTATTATTATTTTCTGTAAAGTTGCTTTTGTCTGTAAAGTAAAAAGTGCTATACAAATAAAGTTGAAATGAATTATTGTTATTTAATGATGTATTAAGTCTGTGTTAAGTTTTAAAATACATTAAAGGTCAATTTATTATCTTCACATTATAGTCGGTAGTAAAATATTATGTTGAAACAGGGTAAAATAAAAAAAGAATTTTATATGGCTTCGATTTATATTATTCGCTTATATTTAGATATGCAGTAAGATTTTTTTTATTTTACTTTTATTAAACCGCTTTACATAAGTTATATATCAATATATATATCATCAATAATAAATACAGAAAAAAAAATATATAAATTAAACATATATATATATATATATATAAAGCAAACAATGGCATTCCTCTTTTTAAGTTTTTTTTTTTATTACAATCCTTTGTTTAATACAAGTTTGATTACTTTTATTAAATAAATACTGCAGAAAGATGAGCCTTGATGACGTGCCAGGTCTAAACCAATGACATACTCACGTTTGGATTGAAGTGGACCAATCGCCAAGCGGCTCAGTCTGCACGGGCGTTCGATCTGATTAGCATAAACATAAATATATGTCTATGCTGATTAGTCCGTTAAACTAGGGTTGAGCGTTATCTCCAATCTGATTGGTCAGTTGAGAGGGCCATACAAAGGAAGCGTCTCCCAAACTAATTTGATATCCAGAGTTATTGAGATCAGCCGGGCGGTGTGAAACGGTGTGCTAAATTCACCAGGTATAATTCCATTTTTGCAATAAAATGTGAAACAGTTCATTCATATATTCCCTGATATGCAGTGTTATGTTTCGCTATATCATTTAATGTTGTTTGAGAATTTGCTAGAGGCTTAATGTGGGGAATTAAAATTTTGTTTGCATGTGTAATATGGGAATATTCCTTCAAAAAATGCAATGTATAACACTTTATTACACTAGTACCATGATAGTTTGTGTGTATGATATATAATATTAAATGCATTCATGCATACAGAAATTAACCTGTGTGTAACTGGGTGTGTATACATATTATTGCTGTTTTTTTTTTACTGTGTTAAAGTGTAAGAGAAGATGGACCTGCTGTTGTTGTTGTTGGTCGCTGCCCTCTGCAATCTTCAGTCCTCCAGCAAACCCATGCGGAGGAAGGAACGTGTCCATCATGACACCCTCATCAACAATGAGCACGATGATGAAAAGAACTTCAACCTCAACTACGAGGCTTTTCTTGGACAAGAGGAGGCAAAGACGTTCAACCAGCTCACGCCAGAGGAGAGCAAACAGAGACTGGGGTAAAAACACACCACATTCTGATGAGCGCTTCATTTGAGAAAGTTCCCCAAATCAACCATCTCTCTCTTTTTTTCTACAGTAAGATTGCAGAAAAGATCGACGAGGACCATGACGGCTTTGTGACTCTTGATGAGATGACGCGGTGGATCAAAAACGCTCTGAAGCGATGGATCTATAACGATATGGAACGGCAGTGGCAGGCTATCGATCACAACTCAGACGCTTATGTCTCCTGGGAGGAGTACAAGAACGTTACCTTCGGCTACACCCTTGGTACGTATGATGTGTTTCTTGATTTAATCATGTTTCAGAGGTTAAATCTAATCTAAATGCACATAAATCTAATTTGATCTTTTGGATCATCCATCTACACGAGTATTGAAATCAAATCCATTCATCAATGATGACATGAAAACAACTGATTTAAGTCCGATCAAAAATCACGTTTACTGTAAATAGCTGGAAATCCAGACTAACATAATGAGTTTTTTGTGTTTAGATGAAGCGGATCCCAATATCAGTTTTAACTACAGGCAGATGATGACCAGAGATGAGCGTCGTTTCAAGATGGCTGATTATGATGGTGACATGAGGGCCAATAAGGAAGAGTTTACAGCGTTTCTTCACCCAGAGGAGTTTAACTACATGAAGGATATCATACTGCTGGTAAGTCTCCACGATCATAATGCTAAAAAAACGTCTTCCATATACCTTTGCTGTTATCTTTTGTCATTGTTTGCACACCCTCATGTTGCTCCAGACCCGTATGGCAGACTTTCATCTGTAAAGAGGGCATCGGCAGAATATCAATGTGTCTGGATCAAGATTTTGCAGGATCATGATTGTGGAGGTTTTTGTATTTGGTTTACAGGAGGCTATGGAGGACATTGATAAAAACGGAGATGGTTTCATCGACATTGATGAATATATTGGTAAATTAAAATGTTTTATTTTTTGTATTTAAGACTGGAATAAACCGAAATCAAGTTTCCTGTTCACGGAGTTAATTTTGTCTCACTGTTGCCCTTGTCTTTGTGTTTTGTCAGGTGATATGTACAGTCAGACTGGAGAGGCCAATGAACCAGAGTGGGTGAAAACCGAAAGAGAACAGTTTAGACAGTTCAGGGATCAAAACAAAGACGGCCGTATGGATAAGGACGAGACCCGTGACTGGATCTTGCCCGCCGGGTACGACCATGCAGAGGTTGAGGCCCAACACCTGCTGTATGAGTCTGACACCGATCAGGTAAAAGCATGGTCATTCACAGAGACTGCTAAAAATGATGATATGATTGATCTGGTTTGTAAAAAATGTTTTATCTTGACTTTCTTCTTTTATTTCCATGATAGGACGGACGCCTCACAAAGCAGGAAATTGTGGATAAGTATGACTTCTTTGTCGGGAGTCAAGCGACAGATTTTGGAGAAGCTCTGGTCCGACATGATGAGTTTTAATTTGGGTAATTTAGCACTTGAAAAATGCAAAACAAACAATTTATTTTATAATTACAAGTATACCACATTGTGGAACATTGTTTAAAAAGCATATACAAGAGCAAAAAAAATATATATTTTTTTGACTTTCCTTCAACATCTTTTATAGATTAACACTCATCATCGTTGGAATCAGATGTAGTTTTCACATGCACTGATGAAGTAGTTTTCAGGTCAGCTTGTGAAGCTTGTCAAAGTGTTGTGTAGAGGTTTGTCTTAAAGCCTATAATGCACTAAAATGAGCCCCTTTAATTCAGCAGAATGGCATGTGTGTAACCCGACACCGTATAAAGCAAGAACCACTCTCTTTTGTTTTTACACTACACATTATATTACCTTTTTTTTTGTTTTGTTATACACTTAAAAAAAAAGACCTGTATTATTTAATGCTTTAATGCTTTGCAACCACTACATATATATTTATCTCAGTTTAGCTAGAGGATGTTTGATATTGAACATGATTTAGAATTTTTTTTATTTTAATTAATTTGTCTCTGGCTCAAAATATGCCTAATGAGAAGTTCTGGATTGGAAATTTCAGAGTTTCAAGGCTTGTTGTGTCTGTGTGTGTGTGTGTTTTTTGTTTTTTTATTTTTTTGTATTATTTGATCAGTTTTATTTTTGTTTGATTTGCAAAGGAACATAGACACAACGACAGATAAAATATGTGCACAAAATTGATCATTTAACTGATTGGGTTCTCATTTATGACTTCTATGGCCATTGTACATCACTCGCGGTGACCTGTCATGGAGAGCTTTATGAAAAGGAAGTGCTCTCACTAATGGACTGATCCAACAAATTAAAGCTGTTCTTTCTTCTTTTTTCCATCTCCCTCAACTGCTTTGGAGTTATTATGCAAGACTTTTGGTTTTCTTACCTTTTTTTTCCTTCTCTGCAATTTGTACATGACTGAAAATGACCTTCTCTCCTAAAACTATTATATAATTTGTGTTTATACATGAATGTGAACGGTTCAACATGCTGTGGTCAGGTATTGTAAATACTGTCTTATAGCTGAGATTGTTTTCTCAATAAAACTGATTTAAATGAATCTCATTTTGTTGTTTCGCTAGAGGTGATCTAGTCATTTTTACTTCATTTCAAATTGGCTTTTTTTTTTTTTTTTGCCCAAACTATTTTTGAGTCTCATTGCACCTGTTTTTCCATTACTTTGAGCTTCAATATTAACAATTGAGTCACATAAGTTTAATTGCAGCAGCAATTAAACCACAGGCAGTCTTCTTGTTTTTCATCATATTTTATTCGAGAACGTATGTTGCCATGCAAAATGCAAAATCAATTGAAAGAAAATACGTGATGATGTACATCATATATTTAATGTAGGAATGGCGCAGGTTGTCTGAAACCATCGATGCAGGACAACATGCATAGCAATCATTAAACTTTGGGTT
Source organism: Carassius gibelio (assembly GCF_023724105.1). Classification (NCBI taxonomy): domain Eukaryota; kingdom Metazoa; phylum Chordata; class Actinopteri; order Cypriniformes; family Cyprinidae; genus Carassius; species Carassius gibelio. The sequence goes on along the minus strand of NC_068388.1, from coordinate 3,956,954 downwards.
AGCTTGTATTACTTCCCCCATCAGTTTTTTTGTCTCACAGATGCCAAATCTGTTCTTTTCCCATTTCACAAAGGCTCATTTGGTGCTCAAGCTCAATAAAAACACTGAGTTTCATGTGTGTCTGTGTTGTAGAAACCTTTCTGTCTGTTGTGAGGATCAAGAAGACGGTTCAGATGTTGACTATTTGTATCTAGATTAGATACAGACTCCTCTTCTGAGCTACTGTCATCTAAATTTTTTGCAATGTCCTCGTTAACATGTGTTTGAGCTTTCTGCATTGTTTGATTCTTCTGCCAGATGTTCTTCAGATCCATTGTATTGACCCGAGTCGAGTGTTAATGTGCATAGATGTGTTTGTAAGTTACTGACATTATGAATGTTTTGTACATCAATTTCAGCTACTGAAATCTGAGGATCTAAATTAAGATCATGCCGTTTTCTGGTTTGAAACCTTCAGAATAGTTGCCAGACAGTTTATTGGCCTCCGAAACCAAGGCTTTAGGGTTAATGATATGACTCTCCTTGAAGAATGGAGAATTCTGCTTGTGTAGTGTCCTCGGTCGTCTTCTGTAATCTGACTCTAATGGTTTCCTCAGCAACAGACGTGGCTTTGTTGCAATCATGCATCATTCATGAAGATAAACTCCGTGAACAGGTGAGACACTTTCTCTTTTCATGTTTGAATTATATAAGGACTATCTGTTATGTTTGAATTTGATTATGATGTATGAGAAGAACTCATGTCATTATGTTTGCTGTGTGTAGTGTAGATACAGTATGTACATTTTTATTAAAATAATTTCATTTCAAAGCATTTTGGACAATGAAATCAAGCTTACATAAAGTGCCTTGTCTATTGTAGGATGGAAGAGTGTTTGCACTTGGTGTGTGAGTCGATGGGTGTACATGAGGAGGATGAGGTCGGCGTGGACGTGATCTGTTCCCTCTATAAGAGCGTCTTCCTCATCAGCGCCAGCCTGGATGACACAAAGAGAGCCATTTCACAGGTGAACAAGACCTTCTGCTGTCTCAGACGCTCATGAATGAGAAGAAAGAGACAGAAAAGAGAAGCAGAAAGAAAAAGAAAATGTTTTGTGTGATGTGTTCAGGTCAGAGGTCAGAGTGGAGGCTTGTCATGTCCAGCCAGAAGAGTTCTGCATGTTCTCCTCATGATGGAGAAACAACGTGACTACAGAGAAGAGGTATTCTTTTTTTACAATTTAATTAATCTATATTTCCATTTAATATTCTGCTACATTCTATATTTTTTTTCTCTTATTTATACTAAATCTAAATTAAGATAATACATTATATTGCAATATAAACATGTTATATATTATATCTATAAGATTTTTCCTTTGAACTAATCTTATAATGACTTGAGAACTTGATCCTGAAAATAAATGCTCTGTACAATTTTATTTTCTTTCTTACTGTGGAATTTTATCTTGTCAGATATTTATCTTTGTTTGGGGTCTTTTGGGTGCTGGAATTTGAAATTGTGAAGTTATATCATATCACTTGTGAAGTTATATTGTTGTACATTAAATAGATGTGAACGGCTTATAATTTCTACAGCTGTACTGGGATCTCCAGATGTTGAAGGCTGGTAGAATCAGTCATAAACAAATCACACAGTCCTCAACAATCAACTTCAGCTCCAGACAGCAGGTAGAAAACCAACTCATATTTTTCTATTCTATTCTATTCTATTCTATTCTATTCTGTTACATGAGCACACATAACACTGTAAAATATAATGTAAATATATATAATATAGTACAATATAATTATGATTCCATATCTAATATATTAATTTATATTGATTGTTGATTATATATTGTTTTAAATTTTATGGTTTAAGGTTAATTTGCTTTTCACTCTGTTTCAGCTCATTCACCCATTTGTTAATCACTTTGGAGAAAGGTGTCTGCTAAATACAGTATATTTGGGCCTCTTTTGTGATTATTATTATTTTTTTTTTCTCAAGAAGCAGGATCCAGAGCAGTTTAGTATCTTGTATCTTCAGAACAGAGCCGGGAGACTTTGCACCAGGTTATTCACACACGCACACACACACACACACACACTTTCATTCAGCTGCTCACAATCACATTGAATGAATTGACTCTACATTCATCCTGCTTTCTGTTAGACTTGTTCTTGACGGCGTGTGGAGTGTCCTACCATCTCTTTCTCAGAGGATCGCCGGTGTCATGCGACCGGGCACCATCTTTACCAGCACTACCGACATCCTCCAGCTCCTGTATTACAAATATGAGCTCATCAGAGAGCGAGTGTACAGAGAGATGTTACAGGACGAATATGGTAAAAAATATTCCTAAATGGAGTTCATAAATGCCCCCTTTCACAGTACAGTTTAACAGTATCTTTTTGTACATTATTGCAGGTGTTGTTTGGTGGAACTCGATGTCAGCGTGGGATCAGACTGAATGTGTGTGTGAATTAGGAGTGTGTGTAGAGCTGGCCTTCAGACACAGAGACTGGCTTCAGGTGTGTGGACTTCCCGGGGCCCTCCGTTGCTACAGGTATTTGTGCATTTATAAGTGCAGTAGCTACAGTTTGAGTCTGCATTTTTTATGTTTTAACCCAAATATAATTATAAATCTACACTGTAAGAAAAACCCTTAACTTGAAGCCTATATGTATAACGTATTATAAAGATATCCTTTATGTATGTTATGATGCATTACTGTATATCTTACACTATATATAATTTATATATATATATATATATATATATATATATATATATATATATATATATATATACAGCTCTTACATATTATTGCTCTTTTGTTAGTTTTGATTGCTTTTATTGTCCTCATTTGTTAGTTGTTTGGATAAAAGTATATGCTAAATGACTTAATATGAATAAATAATTGCAATCAAAGTAAAATGCATTGTGGTATTTGCAGATCCTTTGATAAATCTGAACTTGATTGTTGTGTCTCAATGCATTATACTTTCTAAAGTTGTAACAATGAATAGATACGTTTTATAATGTATTTTAACAGTGGTTACAGTTATTCATGAGATCATACAATGCATTATAAGTTGCATTATGAGGGCATTACTAGTAACACTTGAATAAAGTTTTAATTATTAATATGCTAAGTGCATTCTTTTAACATGAACTAACCATGAAAAATACTACTAAATAATTTATTAAGCTTAATGTTAATTTCAGCATATACTAAAACATTAAGAAAATGCCAAATGATGTAGAACTATCTGTTAATATTATTAAATAGATTTGCACTAATATGAACTAACAATTAATTAATGATTACATGCTATTAAATGATTAAATACTATAATTAATGTATTGCTCATGGTTAGATAATGCATTAAGCAATGATACAATTCTATTTAACTAATGGAACCTTATTGTAAAGTGTTATCAAAAGGCTCCGTTTTATAAAGGCTTGAAGTAAAACGATGAACTCTATTTGATGAATATGGCAGGAGCTGTGGTTCTGTGGTCTTGCGAGGCTGTCCTGAGAGGGTTAAATCTAGAGATCAGGCTTGGTCATCTACACCGAGGGAACAGGCCTGGTCCGCTGTCATCTTCCTGTCGGAGCTGGAGTCACATTATCAAGATGAGAAGGACTCGATCGGCGCGCTCATGAACAGGTAATTCCCATAAACGCATGTGACTGGCTTAAAGCATCAGTAGGTTTCATATATCTCAGATAAAGTTGATTTAGGCCAGACACATGATAGAAAACACACCATAGATGAAGACAGTTTATAATTTTGCATCTTTGCAAAAAAAAAAAAAAACTTGCGTTACGTTCTAAGATGCAACTCGTTTACGGATTGTGGCCTTCAAAAGTACGTCTTCCCTTCAGCACATAATAAATAAGCATGCAAAACTAGAACTTTGACAGTTATATACTGACATAGTTAAGCAAGACTTTTTAATGTCAATATGAATCTGTAATATTAAACAAATTATGCTAATGGTTGCAGATGTTGTGTGTTGTGACTTATTGCTCCTGTAGATTGGGAAAGGAAGCTCTGCATGTTATATATCTCAGTTTGTGTGTTGCTGTGCGGAGAGCCGAGAGAGAGAATCAGTCCTACACGGCGCTGCTGGTCTCCAGACAGCACTGGGACAGATGGTGAGTGTGTTAAATATGGGAAGTGGACACATCATCAGTTTTTAAAGTATTACATGCTGACACATCCACCTATTTTCACTCGGAAGTCTGCAAGCTTGAATCCAACCCATCTTTGTTTTCTCTAGGCCTTATATGAGAGGTTCAGACAGTCAGGATCTCACCAGGATCTGGATTCAGGAAAATGTGGATCCCACTGCTAAGAAACAGCAGGGCTGGAAAACAGGAAATTGCACACGACAGGTACTGTGCGCACAGATACGTGACATTTGCTGCCTTCAAGTCTGCCAAATTCCTATTCATGAGTTCAGAAGTATAAAGTATGTTGTGTTATAAGAGATTTGGGTTGGGGAAAACTATCAACATGTTTGGTGCTCGCCAAGGCATAAGAGACTTTTTATTTGATCACAAATATAGTAATATTGTGAAATATTATTACAATTTAAAATAATTGTTTTCTATATATTTTAAATGTAATTTATTCCTGCATCATTACTGCAGTCATCAGTGTCACACGATCCTTCAGAAATCATTCAATATGCTGATTTGCTGCTTAGGAAGCATTTATTATTAATTCAACAGTTCAATATTTTTGTGGATACTACAATACATTTTTCTTCAGGAATATATGATGAAAAGAAAGTTCAAAAGAACAGCATTTATTTGACATATAAATAGTTTGTAACATTATAAATCTTTTTATTGTCGCTCTTGATCAATTGAATGCATCCTTGCTGAATAAAATATTTAATGTTTATATGAAAAAAAAAGTACTGACCCTAAATACTGTATTGTATCCTTTTTATGCTCCAACAAAGAATAATAGGACATTTTGGAAAAAAACATGGAAAATTTATTTGGTCTCAAAACCAGCTTCATGAACGTTAAACTAAATGCATAGATTCATATGCGAATATGAAATCATTCCAACTTGACTTAAAGGCTGAAATATTTACCTCATATGCTTGTGTTAAATTCAGTTTTATAATAATTGTTTCTTTTTTTTCCCATCAGGCTGTGCTGCAGTTTTTGGTTCTGTGTCAGGAGCAGGAAAGGAAACGATTGGTGGAGATCGTGCACAGGCTTTCCCTGAGTGACCTCGAGGGAAACATTCAGAAAAACAGTTAAAAACATCAACTTCACATAAAAAATAACACAAACTCCACTCCAAAAGTGATATCTTGTTCCAAATTAATATGAAGTGGGTTTCATTTTTGGGTGAAGTAGCCAAAATGACCAGTAACTTAATATTAGAAGCACATCAGCTGTAAGATAGGCCTCTGGTTTTCTCTAAAGTGTGTATACGTGTCTTTCATTCAGATGTGGTACATGGAAACACGGTGGAAGAGAGCTGTGTGTGGAGCCTGCAGCAGATTAAAGTCTCTCTACAGGAAGCACATGGTCCTTATACTAGACCATTCGCCCCAGGGGGTTCTGGGAGAGATGTCTCATGGGGCGAATGTGCCACTCATTTGCTGACCCAGCTGACGCAAGCACATGATGATGAGGCCTGGACCGTTTTAAACTCTCTGCCAGATTTGGTGAATCTCAGTATATACTGTACTGTGCAGTAATCAGTATGCAAGTATTCCATTTTGAACAGAACCATAGTATATTCCGCAGTAATTCTAAAAGACTAAGTGTGCAATTGTCAAATTTAGAGAGAATAAGCTAAAATAGAAAACGCAACTATAATAATAAAGTCAAATAATATGAAAAGCAAAGTAGTAAGGAAACCAAACATTTTGAATGTGTCATGACAGTGTGCAGAGCAGATGAGGTTTATTGTGTCAGTAATGTCTCTTTCACTTCTCAGGACCCCGAGGGTCTTTGGACTTTGCTTCGCAAATATGAGAGCGAACTTCACAGACCCAGTTTCCACAACCTTCATGAAGTTTTGCAGTCACGTGGACCAGCGCACGCCAGCAGAGGCACCGGCGCGGTGAACGCTCACACTGTAAGGACAAATCACGAGATCCGTCGTGTTTCATGATGGTTTTTAGAAAATCATTTATGCACTAGATCTTCAGCGAGGCTTCTCTTTTGCTGTTAACAGATGCCTACAATCTACTGTATGCAGAGATATGAAGAAACTACACTCTTAAAAATAAAGGTTTCAAAGCAAACCATTTTTGGTTCCCCAAAGAACCTTTCAATGAACAGTTCTGAAAAAGAAAAAGAAAATTTAGTGCGAAGAGCATTTGAATGATCTTAAGAGCTAAATAACCTATAAGGAAACGTTTGTGCAATAGAACGTTCCATGGATGTTAAAGGTTCTTCATGGAATCATCAGTGCCAATAAAGAACCTTTATTTTTTAAAATTGTATGGAATGATCTGCAGAACCTATAGTGTAACACAAACAACTTTTATAATATCCCCAAAACCTTTTAAGAACCCTATCTAGTGAGAAATGGCTCTTGATATACAGAAAGTAAAAAAAAAAAACCTTGCTTATAGAGAGTATCCATAATCATTTGAGAGGAATACAAGGTGAGCATCTGTTTCCTGTGTCTCTGTCAGGAGAGAGAGAGGACTGAACAGGAACAGGAAGAGCCGTCAGATGGTGAAGAAGAACTCTGCACTGGTGAATGACATTCATATGCCAGACTGTTAATATAATGAGGCAATAAACAAGGATATGAGAAAGTTTTAACATTAATTATATACACCATTCTATAATGCTTGCTAAGGCTGCATTTATTGATCAAAAATACAGTAATGAAGTGAAATATTATTACAATTGAAAATAACTATTCTATTTTAAATATATATATTAAAATGTAATTTGTTCCTGTGACAACAAAGCTGAATTTTCAGCATCATTACTCCAGTCTTCAGTGTCACATGATCCTTCAGAAATTATTTTAATATGCTGATTTCCTGCTCAAGAAACCGTTCTTCTTACTGTTAATGTTGAAAACAGTTGTGCTGCTTAATATTTTATGATGAATGCATTTATTAACATTTTTGTGTTTGAAGGCTGTGGCATGGCTTTAGATCCAGAAGAGACTCCATATTTAGAGATCCTGTGTGTCAGAGACCCAAGAGATGAAGAGAGCATGATGGAGACGAGGGACAGAGACGGAGAGAGAAGAGAGGGAGACATGAAGAGCAGAGGAGACCCTCAGGAGATCTCAGTGGAAAAACAAAACTCTCTGATCACACTGGCCTGGAGCAAACCAGCCCACGCAGAGAATTACATTCAGGTTCATACACACAAACATATGCACCTTTCTGTCTTAAATCTGCTCCAGTTTTTCATTCATACATAAAATGGCTTAATTCTGTAGGAAGAGACATCGGCTCAGAAAGGTGAGGCCGTCTCTATAGTAATGCAGGAGGATTTCGCTGATAACACAACTGTGAACACTTGTGACATTTACACACAGCGGGAGAACATAAGCTCTGTCTCACTGCAGCCAAGTGAACAATATGAAGAAATGCATTCAGACCACACGAATGTGAAAGGAAAGACACAGTCCCAAGAAGACCATTCATGCTTCATCACAGTAAGACAACTGCATCAAATTATCCAGCTCTAGCTTCCCTTTTGACGACATAATGTGTCTCAGTGCTCTCTGCTATTTGCATACAATTTGTAATATATAATATGTGAGCTTAAGAAATGTTTGATAAAAGGTTCTCAACCTTGTAAACTTCTGTAGTATAAAATATGAAATACTTGAAGTTCCTCTGAGATAATAATGCACTCAACTTTCAAAATGAATGAATTCCACATTATTAATTTGTGAGATATTTATATTAGTATTTCTTTTTATAAGATAGTATTATCTTATTTTATTTGCATGCTTATTAAAATCTCAAACTCCCTAAAGTTTCCACTAAGAGTTCTATAATAGTTATAATAATTATTAAAATAAAAAAATACCATGAATGACAACAGATCAGTGGTTCTCAACCTTTTTTGTTGTGAATTCCTGTGATATAAAATAGGTACTTGAAGTGCCCCTGAGATGCTAATAAAGCACTAAACTTCCCAAAGATAGCAATTTCATTGTAGGTTTGTAAAAATATCATATTAGAATTTTCTTTTAAAATATCTTTTTTTTTTGTACAACGTCACAAGCCCCCTGAAGTTCCCCCTAAGGGGTTCTGTAAGTTATATGAGTAATTAATAATTGTCAGTTTTATAGCCCCCTGCCCAAACCCAAAATTTAAAGCTGGAACTTAATGAATGAGTGAATGAATAAATGAATGAAAAATCCTTTCACAATACTTATACAACAAATGTGCTTGTTTTCTCCAGGCTGGGCAGCAACAGGAGGACATAAGAGATGGAGAGTTCACATTCAGTGACACCTTACAGCTCGACCAAACTCCACCCACTGATCCAAGCCTGCTGCAAAACACTGACACAACAGATACTAACACAGGGAGAGCAGACACACAAGCCTCACAAACATGTGAGACACGCGAGATCGAGGCATCGCTTCAGGAGCTGAGGAATGAGGAGATCTGTGAGAGAGCAGGTGAGGGGGAGGAAATGATGCGCTGCCTAGTGGACATCCAGTGGAGAGCAGAGCGACGCTGGCAACGAGACCGAGACAGACAACTACTCAGAGTGAGCCGACTCATGATGCATGACATTTCTGTAGTATCTTCAAAACGTGTGGTGTGTTTATGGAAGCCCACTGCCACACACACACACACACACACACACACACACAAAACATGCTTTGCTAAACAATGACAGAAACATATAATTATGACATAAAAGATAAAAAATTCATAATTATGAAGTGAAATATAAATTGTTGAGAAATGAATCCCTTTAACATCTCATAATGTCGGCTTAATTAGGATTTAACAGTGCATGTTTGTTGTAAATGGTCTTCCATGCATTTATTTTTTAGAATATTTAAATAAAAAGGCCATATACTTTGCTTTCTGACCTTTTTCAAACCTTTTCAGGTTCAAGAGCGACTGGCTATTGTCCAGAGTCGGAAGGCAGATGAAGATCTGTTGGGTCTGACGCAGGAAGACACACTCAGACATCTGACCGACACACTGCAACAGGTACACACCTCATGTGCACATACTTTCAGACACCTCTATGTGGACATGATGTAAATGTTGATTCAATGTTCTAGGAGGACGAGCAACAACAGAAAACTTTAGTAAGAGAGAAACTCCAGCAGATGAGGAGAGAACGCTCCTGTGTTCTCCAGACCAGACGGGAGAGGTAACGTATACACACTTATGCTAGGCTAGTTCATTCTGGCAGTGATCACCAGGTGTTTCATGTCATTTAAAGGAGTACTTCACCCTAAAATTTGAATTCTGTCAACATTTATTCATCCTGATGTCATATGCCAAGTCATATGTGTGTGTTCAGTTTTTTGTCTAATTTTGGTGATTAAAAATCTATGGAAACCCATTTTTGCAGCAAAAGAAAAAAAATAATAGTTTAGTAAATCGTAGTTATGACTAAGTCATAATTTTAAGATAAAAAGTCAAAATTGACATACCATGTCAAAATTATGATAAAAGTTGCTATTAAGACATAAAATGTCAAATTGACAACCAAGATTGTCGAAAATTTAGTCGAAAGTGACAGGAAGTCGAAAGCTGAACTTGAGATAAAAATTCTATAGATTTATAAATCTAAATTATAAGATAAAAATGGGAAATCTGACATTTTCATATAATGCACACACATTTAGCACACATATAAATGATCATATTTATGAGATAACTTTCAAAACGACCTAGTGAGGAAAAAAGCAAAAATCTAAATGCTAAAAATATTTTCTTCTTATAATAATTTATAATTTGTACCATTTTTATCTCATAATTATTACTTAGTATATCACCATTTTGATCTAAGCATCATTTTTAACAGAGCAGCATCAACAATCTGCTAAAGTTCTCTGTTTGTGGAGTAAGAAAATCATAAGTTTAAAACTAAATAAAGGTAATTAAAAAAAAAAGAGAAAAAAACAAAAGAAAGTAAGTTGCACTGGTCTGACAATGTTTTGTTTTTATAGGAATACGGCTGGGTTTAAAGAGCTCCTTGCGCCCACAGCTCAACGCATGACAGAAACTGAAGATGGACGCTAGTGCGTACTCAACCCCATTTCTACAAACATACAGCACACGGTCAAAACATTCATCCACTTTATTGATGTATGAGCACAAAAGTAGCTGTGTTTGAATTATAGCAACTTGTAATCGCATTTAAAACACTTTCTTAGTTGCCAACGATAAATGCCGCCCCCTATAGGTTCATAAGTGCTTACAATGCATGCACACATTGGCTGCTGATCTTTTAAGAAAATTGTGGTGTGTCTTTGGCAAATAATAAGTTGCATGACTCATATACCTTTATCATAGACAGTAAGCACATTAAAACACTTCTGGGTTTGGTTTGCTTTGTATTAATCTCCGTAAAAAGTGTGTTGCCCACATGCATGTTATTCTGTCCTGCCATTAAACACAAACCAGCACAACAGTACAAGATGACTGACAGTGCCTGAATAACTGGCAAGTAAAATGAAACACGTTTGATCTTTTTATTGAACTCCTGAAACTCCACAATGCCTCGTTCTTTAACAACTTTGTGCGTGCATGTTATTTTTAACTTAAAGCGTCTGTCTCCCTACAGACATTGACTTTTATATATTTAGAGAACATATATACTGTGAAAGTCTACAATGTGAATGAAGTAGTGATGAATAAATTATTTAGCTTTGCCTTGAGTTATGCTTGTTTTTTCTTTTAAAACAGTGCATGAATGATTGTACTTGTAGGTAAGATTGCAGTAAATAAGTGTATGTTTATATATATATATATACTGCAAGTGTCTGTGTGTTCGGATCACTATATGAAGAACGTGGAGGGTGGAGATTGAATCTGTCCGACAAAAGGGAATTGTAATACTTCCTCAAAAAACTCGCAAAGAATTCTGGGACTACTGATGGGCGCACTGCACCCCTGGCCCATGCGGACCACCTTCTTCGTCGGAGCTGTCGTTGTATGCTTCACGGCGGAGACCACCAGATGATCCCTGGCTGATGTCAAAGTCCTGCAGATCAACTTCCTCTGCATCAGCTGAGATGATAGGAACCTCTGTACGAGACGGCAGCAGATCCTCCAACTCCTGCGTGAACAAACACACACAAGAAAACATGCACTTCAGCTAAAGTCTGCATCTCGTCAGGTATATTCAACTGTTATTTTAGTATCATCTAGGTACTGTAATAGTTTTGGCTAAAAGTTTGTATTAGTTTTCTTTTTTTCAGTTAAAGTTGTATTACTTTTTTTTTTCTTTCTTCACTTAAATTTTTTTTGTCCATATAGTTTTTATTATATACAGTTTTATTATATATATTTTAAATGTTTTTTTTTTACTGAATGAAAAAATAAATATTTTCTAGGAAATAGGATGAAATAATTTTTATTAACTATAACTAGAAAATAGCTCAAATACCTAGTAAGCTAATTTAGAAAGCATTTTAAGTCATCAATGGCACACTACTGATGCAAAGACTTACAAACCCAACTTCTAAGATAAAAAATGTACAATTTTACCCAATATTTGTATACTTTTGATAACCATATATATATATATATATATGTATATATATATATATATAATTTATAAACGGTTACTCTTAATACTATAAAAATATTATTAAATACTATTAACTACTATTAATATTTGTAATTAGCTTTTATTTTTTTATTTTCTGTTTTAAATTTAGTAAATTTGTTATATTTTTATTTATTTATATATATATATTTTTTTATTTATTTTAGTACTCCAACTTAAAATGATAAGTTTCTTTTCATTTAAAGTCAATATTTTATTTCAGGTTTAATGTTTTTTTATTTTTTTATTTTAGTTAACAATAACAATGTTGAAAACTCACCGTTAGTTTCTCTGTGCTGATCCAGCCGTTCTCAGGAAACTTGACGTCAAACTTGATGTACAGATCTCCTTTCTCAAAGGGGTTTCTGTACTGAGGCATTCCTTCCCCTCGGACGACCCTTACAGAACCTGACAACGAGAACACAAAAACATTTCCTACAGCAGATTCTACAAAAACATGAACAGAACATCGAGCAAACATTATGCTCACCTGGCTCTATGACTTTGCCAGGGGGATATTTGATGACCAGATGTCGTCCATCAAGGTGCGTGAGCATGAACTGAAACCCGCAGAGCGCCTCCACCAGACCAATCCTGTGGGATATGTGCAGATCGTTTCCATCACGACGGAACTCCTGTAAACCAAGATATCATAGGTATTTGTGCTTTAAAAGTAGAAAATAAGCAAAAATTTTCATTCTGCAAGACAGCACATCTTAACTGCCTGAAGGTGATTAATTGCTGCAATTCTTCAAATATACATAAAGTGATCATTTACTCAAGAAATGAAAATTCTGCCATCATTTACTGTGTAACTCAGCCACAAGATGACGGTCAGCCATTAATTTCCATAGTATAGAAAAAATACTATGGAAGTCAATGACTACCATCAACTGTTTGGCTACCAATAGTTTTCAGAATTCAACAGAAGAAAGAATCTCATACAGGTTTGGAACAAGTGAAAGGTGAGTAAATTATGACTTTTTTTTTGGAGTGACATGTCCCTTTAAGAGCACATGCATACAGTCAATGCAAGTTAAGTAATGCAAATCAAAGTAATATTCTTGATTCAACATAAAATCTAAGTGAATGAATTAGAAATGAAACTTGAAATTCTGTATGCAACACAAGTAATGACGCTTTTTGGAATAGTAATTTTAACAGGATTCCCTTCACATTTAATAATTTACCATTATTTAGGGATTATCAAAAAAATTTAAAGTTTTACTTATGGTAATATATATTCAAATTTAAATTACAAAATAATAAATTATTATTAATAATAATACAAATGCATACATTTTATTATAACCTTTTATTTTACCATTTTTGTACAGATTACTATAAAATACATTTATAGATTTCAGTGTGCACATTATCTATAGAAGAACATGGGGCAAAATAACCAATAAATTAACAGATAATCAAACTAGTTGTTGATTAGAGTCCAACTATTGACTCTACACTCCTCATTGTGTGTGTGTGTGTGTGTGTTACCTCATGATCTTTCTCCTGCAGCACCAGTATAATGTCTCCAGGCTCTGTGTTGGGTGACTGGTCCGCCTCTCCGCTGAATGTGATCTTCTGTCCGTGTTTCATTCCTTTATCCACGTGCACCTCCAAGACCTTCACCCCTTTACACACCTTGCGGCCCTCACACTCTTTACAGCGGTCTTTCTCGTGAATCACTTCCCCTAAAACCGCGACCAAGCATCGAAATGTTGTATTCGGACCATCACAAATCGAGTTCAATGAATGAAAATGAATTCTCACCCTCTCCATTACAGTCGGTGCACACGGACTGCATCTGCTGTACCATGCCAGGAGCCAGCTGTCTGATCATGATCCGCATGCCGCGGCCCCGACACGCGGCACACTTCTGCACGGCCCCTGTTTTACCCCCTTGACTGAGGAAATTTGTTTTGATTTAATTCTATAGGAACTGTACTTAATTGTTATAGCCCTCAAAGATGGTGTATATATCCTGCTCACACACACTCACCCATTGCAGGCACTGCAGAGTACGTTCTTGCTGAGCTGTAGTTTGGTTGCTTTTCCATTGTACAGATCTTCCAAAGACACTCTATCAGGTATTTAAAAAAACAACAGATTTCTTTTAATTCAGAGTAATGTGTACAGATAAATCATACACAATAAAGGCATCTTTACACAGTAGAGTTAAGGCTGCTCTGTGCCTGCTCAAAGTTATATGACTAAATTATGCCTGTTCTGACCCTCCTCAGCCCATTTCATCAAAGAAAATGCATTATTTATGCCACCTCTGAACAGCATTAAAAACTGTTTGTGCAAATGCCACTTCAGAAGCACATCTATGTTAATTTGAATAGATCCATAAGATCAATTTTGATTTCATGTTGACTTAAAGGGATTGTTCACCCAAAAATGAAACTTCTGTCATCACTTATGCACCGTCAAGCTGACGGTAGCCATTTACTTCAACACTATGGAAAAAAAAATACTATGGAGGTCAATGGCTACCCTCATCATTCTGGTTAACAACATGCTTCAAAATATCTTCTTTCGTGTTCCACAGAAGAAAGGATCTCAGACAGGTTTGGAACAACTTGAGGCCATCCTTAAAAATATTATTGTTTGCCGTAACCCAACCGACCCTGTCAATTTAGGACCGACTCATATTTATATATATATTTTTTTTTGCTTTTAGGCCGATTGACTTTCCGGTTGTAAATTTGCGTTAAGACAGACCTTTTTTTTTTTTACTCTTCAAACAACTAATACAAAAGCAATATATTAGGCTACGTTCTTTCATTAAAAAAACCCATGACGTCATCTATGTTTACACGGATGTCACACTATGGCCTGTGCATTCGCTTCGTCTCCTCTCATTCACTGTAGTCAATGGTTCGCGCTTGGTAATGATGGCTGTGGCTGCAGTAAACAAAATGTTCGTGGTCACTGTTCAAAGTCATGTGGGTTCGGGCACCATAATACATCTAAAAAATTCATTAAAACAGTACGACACCACTTTATCTTGGCACGAAGTTCTGGAAAAACTGTGCCCAGATCTTTTCCAATCTCTTCTCCCATCTAGTCTTTTTTTTTGGAACATGCATCACACAGCAACTGCAGCTTCGGACACACACTCATAACAGCAAATAATACTTCTGCACAATGTTTCTCTTTTTATAACAGAAATGTGAATTCTGCCGGTATTCAGATAGTCTCATGCATACAGATACAGATTCGGGCTAGAATCGCCTACGTATGCAAATTTTTGTTGTTGTTGACATTTCTAATCGTAAACACAGCCATGTTGAAGCCTGCAGTAAAATATTTTTGTCATTACCAATATATTGGTCATTACCAATATATTGAATCTTTACGTTCATCCTGCCTGTTGTCCGTGGATTTACCTATATTTGGTGTTATTTGCCATATAAAATGTATTTAGACACGCAAAATCGATTTTACAATCGATTCAATGAACACTTGTCTCTCAAATCAAACAGGATTTTTTTCACAAAAGTGACAACCCAAGAAAGCAAAGTAAACGGGCTCTCATTTGTAGGTTGCATTGACACCTAGCGGTGGATGCAAGTATAACAGTACCTCATTTTTTTCTTCTCACCTGAAATTCATGCAATAAACATGTTTTTGACGAAGATTTACATTTGTTTGTGGTCTATATTGCCTGCATCAAAATGAGGTTTGCAATTATGTCCCGATATGCTAATTTGTTTAAATTCATACCTACGAAATCACTATCACCATATTATTATTATTTTTTTGTTTACATTGAAACTTGAAAAAAATAATATATATATAGACCTACCTACCGACCCTTTTTTTATATTTACTGTTACTGCAAACCAAAATATTTTTAAGGATGGCCTGAGGGTGAGAAATAATGACAGAATTTTCATTTTTGGTGTACTGTCCCTTTAAAATAGGTCACGCATAAATATGTTCGCTCTTCAAGACTCAGGTTCTTTGTTTTCATATTTACTCACTTCAGGGGATGTATCATGTCCTCTCCTCTCCGTCGGCCTCCGTTCCGGCTTCTGCTGCTCTGGCCGCCCATAAAGCCGAACAGACCTCCGCCAAAGATGTGAGAGAAGATGTCCTCCATCCCGGCTCCTCCGCCTCCACCCTCACGCAAGCCCTGTTCCCCATACCGATCATACAAATCCTTCTTCTCCGGGTTAGTCAGTACCTCGTATGCAAAACTGATCTCCTTAAACTAAATCAAACAGGTCAAAATATTATCATCATCATTATCATGTTAATAGCTTTCAGAACTTGCATTTCGATAAAATGAAAATTCACCTTGTCACCTGCATTAGGGTTTTTATCGGGGTGGTACTCTTTTGCTAATTTCCGGTATGCCTGAAAATGCAAATCACAGAAACATCACTAATTAGTAACTAAAACTTTGATGTACAGTCTGACAAATATTAATTTCCCATTGATTGACACAGAGAGAGTTAATAGAAACCATCCAAAGAAACAGTAATATCACAGAGACTTGAAGATGACTTTTGATTTGATAAGTAAACACTTGACAATAACCCAATTCACCCTAGCAAGCACCCTCTACACTCTTGCATATCAGTACAAGTGTTTTAATGTAGTACATTTACATTAGAATAAGAAAATACACTTCAGTTTTTCTAATTCAAAATTTACATTAAATGCAATGTGCTACTTGCTATTTCTTTGTAATTGTTTGTGAAATTTACTTGCAATTTCTGATTGAGAACTGTTTCTACAACTTTTTTGGGTGTATATTTTATGTAATTGTGGTCAATTCAGATTATTCATCATTTTAGTATTTAAGATTTTAGTCTTGCACTTTGACAAATTCATTCGAAATGATTGTAATGAATGCATTAGTTGTAAATTAGTATTAGTTAAAAAATAAGAAACGGTTTTAAAAATATTTACGTCACACTGCTTAAAATTTCGCCTACAATTTTAACAACTCCTAGTCTGTGATTTCATATTAAACTAATGTCTAAAGTAATTTAAAAGCCCAGTTGTGAGTACTGATCAATGGAAGTTGAGATCAGGGTTTCGTTCAAGCATGGCTCTATCAGACTATTTTTTTCCCCACTAAACACATTACATGGCTTGGGCATTTTCTTTGACCTAATGGCGGTGAATTCACATTGCCAGTTCTTTCATGCATCTATTGTGTGATAACCACATATCCCACATTATTTTGGGTCTGGCTGTGCTTTCTGAAATCCTTTGTGCGCACACAATCAAACAACAACAACAAAATGCTAACATAACACTCGGACAACATGAGCATCAAGCCCAGGGCCTGATCACCTTCTAACAAAGGACTGAGCGCAAATATGAAGATTCACATCAAGGAAATACCTAAAACAAGACATTGCATTAACCATCTCTGACTGATTGCATATCAGACACGAGCTCAGGCTTAGCACAGCAGCTGGTAAGCTAAGCATCTCCTTGCAATGTAATGCTCTTGGACTGGAAGAAGAAGCACCTTCAGCTGTCTGCAGCACCTGACTGATGCTCTCAGCCAAAGGACACGTACAGCAATACACAGATAGTAAACAAACTACATTTTTGACTATGTATCTTTCAAATCCTCCCCCAAATCATTTCCAGACCCGAAAAAGGCCACACTGGAGGATCCCAGCAGCGGGAAACCTGCAAAACACACCAGTGGATCCCCAATATACAGCATCCCCCTTCACGCGCTTCTCTGGTTTCATCGCAACACGACGCGCGCGGCGGGAAGAAACGTCTCTACCTTTTTGAGCTCGTTTTCGGTGGCAGACGGAGATACTCCAAGGATATCGTAGAGTTTAGTGTCTGCGACGTTCGCCATATCTGCAGACCGGTGCAGCAGCTGCGCGCGCGCGCGAGAGAGAGAGAGAGTCAGTCACTCCGGCTGAGCAGCACAGTGCGCGCGCTCGGTTGCTCTCCTGCGCCACAGTGCAAGCGTTATTAAACAATCACGTGTGTTTTTTGGATTGAAACAAAACAGTTAATATCTTTCTATCTTTATTTGTGCGTTTTTTTTTCTTCGTCTTGTTTTTTTGTGTTTGTCATGCGATGCCTCGTCCTAAAACCACCAATAAAGTTTTGCATTCATTACTCTGATAGCTGTTGTTACGCAGAAATTTTATTTCTCGCTTTTAAAAACCAATCAAATTTCTATGTATATTTTTTACGTGCATTTATTGGCATCGATGAGAAAGAGTAAATTGAATAAAGTAAAACTTTCAAAAACAAACATAAAAACAATTTACAATAACGGCATATCATTATTGGCTTACGAATATACTATAATAAATTACAATAATAATAAATTGATATCCATAACTATATATTTATGCTAACACCTTGGGGAAAATTATTTTTTATTTTATGTTTATGTTTGTATATTTTACTTATAAAATAAATACTATTATGATATACTTATTATTGATACAAAATATTTAACATTATATTAAGGAAATACAGCGCTTCAGTTAAAAACAAAACCAATACATGATATATCGAACCGAAGCGCGTTCACACACACAGCATGCGCGTCCGTGTCTCCTGGTCGGCCATTTTGACTTGAGAAAATAATGTCAAAATCTTTTTCTGCTCTCAGTTTAAAGCTCTGAAGGGGCCAGAGCTGGAGCAGGGCTGCCGAAGGAGGAAGGATATTAGGGGTCTCTGGATGCAGGATGATGCATCGCCATCCAAATATCACAGTTCCCGTCTGACAGCCTACAGAACGCAGCTCTCACAGAGATTGCTGTTTGTTTGATGTTTCAAAGTATTGCTGGTAAGTTCACAGCGGTTTATTATTTGTTCATAGTAATGTTATTGATCACCGTTTCAGTGCGTATATTTTCTGGTCTTATTGTGAACACAGCAGATGCGTCTAATGACCTGCATATGGACTCACGTGACATATGAGCAATGATTAAATATACCAAACTCTCTTTAGGTATTCTATAGTCTTTTAATATGCTATGATCATGTTAAAAACACATGCCTTTCACCTTGAACTATATGCTCATATACAGTCTTCATATATTCTGAGATCAGAGATAAAATAGTTGTACTTCATAATATTGCCTTGGCATGCTTTTTGGGGCTCCAGAGTATGTTTACGTTTAATTTATGCAAATGATTATGATGAAGTTTGAAGGCATTTAGCAGTGGAGGCATTTATTTATTATGCTTCGCATCGTCCAGTAACCAGGCATGCAAATTCCCAGCACTCTGATTGGTGTTTCGAGTCTCGCCTCTGCGTTCTGATTGGTGGATCAAGGACAGTGACATTGAACGAGGCAGCTGTGTGTCTGTCTAACGTTGATCTTGGACGTGGGGTTTGATTTTTCTCGTTATGATAAAGACGTTTCATGTAAAAAAAAATAGCATGTAAGTAAGAAGAACTGTTACAGTCGTCTGATCGTCATTGAATGTCTGTAGCTCTCTCACACACGGAAGCGTGGGCGTGAAGTGTGTATGTGCGCGTGCGTTTTTGTTTATGCGTGTTTGTGCGCGCGCACCGTATGATTTGATCAAACACATGTTGATCTCTGCTTTCTCCGAACACACAGGAGTTCAGTTCTTCAGTATTTTCTGCCTGGTGTTTATAATGTTTAAACCTCACTTTAACATCCTGCTATTATATGAATATATAAATTGAGACATCAAACATGTATTACAATTCTGTTTCTATCGTTCTGTCTGTAATTCTATCGTTCTATTTAACATTCTATCTGTCTCTCTCTGTCTGTCTTTCGTTTTATCATTCTATTGTTTTTAATATTGCTATCTGTCTAGTGCTGAAAAAGTCATAAAGTAATAACATTATTTTTATATAAATGTTCTACTGTTGCTCAGCTCTGATATTGTTTCTCCCTGTGAGTGTGTTCTAAGTAAGTGTGTGTGTGTGTGTGTTGTAATAGATTTGGTGCAGTAATGGTAACTGTATGATGTAGTTTCGGCTGACAGTGGCAGCTGACCTCATATCCACTGATTAATCCCATTAAAAGACTAAAAAAGAACATGCTGCTGTTGTTGGGTGTGTGTGTGTGTTTGTGTGAGAGAACACCTTAATGAGTGTTTAAACACTTGGAAGTGTGCTTGACATGCTTTTCTCCACACTCATCTGATGAACTGTTCACCTCACTGCTATTCATCATGTCTTGATGACTTGTCTTTGTCCCTACAGGTGCTTGTGTTGTAATGTGAGGCAGCCTTGTGGATGGATGGGATACTTGACCACTGACCACTCGATTTAGTAAACCAGTGTGTGTAAACTGGTCTGTGCATCCCAAAGGAAACACACCATTTGACTGAAGGTAATTTACTGCCTAAGATGCTCTGTGGGTGAATTATAAACCATACCAGTACTATCCCTTAATCAGTAAAAAAAAAAAAAAACTGCCTCAAAGACATGATTCCTGCCTATTCTCAGCCAATTTTCAAATGTAGTGTATAAACGATAGGGTTGTGCTGATTGACAACGTGTATCGGCGATAGTCAGAGATATTAGGCTCATTCTCCTATTAATGTATTAAATAATAATAATAATAACTATTTTATTAGACACCTATTATAATTAGGCTATAAAACTGCCCAGATATTTCACTTCAGCACCGCATTTGCTACTCTTAAAGTCTGATCACTTAACTTATTACGCACACTATGTGGTGATGACGTAGAAGGACTACGTGAGAACCACTGTGGATGATGAGTTCGCTCTGCAGCCTTGTTTTTATTTTCATGCACACTTCACTATAATGTGATGCATGCAAAATACATAGTTTTGGCTGATACAAAGTCTTCATCCACAAACAGACGTACATCATCTGCAGATATAAGGAATTTCATTGCACTTTAACAAGTAATCTGAATGGCTTATATATGTGCAATATTTTAAAAGAGCCCTCACTAACTGAGTTTAAAGCCACAGTTGTGTTAGAATGCATCTCTTTTTTGTTTCTGTGGCGGTGCGTCGAGCTCGTCATGAAGCGCACGGTCCGGAGCCCTGTATGACTGATGCATCAGTTCAATTCAACTTTACTCCAAATATATGAACTAACCTGTTTTGAATACTTTATATTTAACGTGTTCGTTTATGTCCAATATTAGATATGATGATTTGAAAAATGTCCATATCGCCCAACACTAATGAACGATTCTGAAGACATTTTTTTTTCTGCCTATTCCTAATGTCAAGAGTAGAGTTATGGCCAGTGACCGAAGAAACTGCAAGCATGACCCAGATGCTTTCTCCTAAATTTGTGGGGGTTTTACTACATCCAAACAGAGAGAAACAGACAGATTTAGGCGAAACAGCTTATTTAGTTCTTTGACATTGAATGGAGTATTTGAACATTTTTCAACCCCAGGGACAGTCCCACCTGAAGGTGCAATCGATTCTCATTACATCTGATGTTTAATAATTGTTGTATGTGCTGCTCTGAATATGTTTTATTTATACTGTAGGTGTTCTTTTTTCTGTGTATTATTTATACATTATACAACTCTTCTGGTGCATTTTCTTTATTGACTTTTTGACTAACCAAGAGTGTTGAGTAAGTCAGTGACCTGAAAAACTCTGTAAAACATTGGCTTGCCTTGATATTTTGATATGCTTGAGTAACTCTCTCTCTCTCTGTCTCAGGCACTCTCTCTCTCTCTCTCTCTCTCTCTCTCAGGCACTCTCTCTCTTTCTCTCTCTCTCTCTACTGTAAGCTGCAGTCATGTTCTGGAAGTTCGACCTGCACAACTCCTCTCAGATTGAGAAGCTCTTGGAGAACGATGATGTGACCCTACAGGAGCTGCTGGATGAAGAAGATGTGCTGCAGGAGTGCAAGGCCCAGAACCAGCGCCTCCTCCTCTTCCTCTCCCGGGACAGCAGCATGCTGGATCTCCTCAACCTCATCACGCACGAGCCCCCTGCTGACCGGGAGGAGAGACTGCGCTACAAGTGAGGGAACAGATAGATGGTCTACATTACTTTCAGTGCAGCTCTTAAATAAAATGATTTGACACTTTGTCTGGGATGAAAGGAGAAAAAAAAAGTAATGATCTGTCCAATGAGATGACAAATATTTGGCCATTTTGTGATTATTAGTATTTGGTCAATTGGAGATTTTGCAATTTGTTCAAATATTTATTGATTGATCGATTAATGCTATCATTTTATTAGCTGTATAATTGTGATTTGGACCAGTCTTATTTTTGTATTATTTAAATGCAAAAAAATATTTTTTAGATTTTCAGTTTCTGTTCATTAAAATTTTTAGTAATTTTGCTATTTTACTTTTTATTACTTAATTTTTTTATTGTCTTTTAATTTTTTAAATTTCATTAATAATGAGTTTACTACTATTTAAACATCTATTTGTAAATTATAGTTTAAGTTATGAAAACAATTAATAATAGTCTTAGAAAAAACACGTGACAGCCTTGTCAATGGATAACACACATTTCCAGTCCCTAAATATCTATTTATTTCCAGTAAATATAATATAAGATAAATGTATACTCATTAAATTTAAATTATATTCTTAATTTATTTGCAGTACATACCAGTCATCCACTTTGCATATATAGTTATTTTCTCTCTGTCTCTCGTGCAGGTATGCTAATGTAGCATGTGAGTTGTTGACATGCGACGTGTCCCTCATCAATGATAAAGTTGGTGGGGATGAGTCTCTGCTGAACACACTCTATAGTTTCCTAGAGCAGAAGTCCCCACTGAATCCTCTACTGGCCTCCTTCTTCAGTAAGACCTTCGGCAACCTCATCACACGCAAAACTGAGCAGGTACCCAAACGTGTCTGTTTTTCATGAAAAAATATTAGATTTGTTTCTGCATGAATTTTTCATTCTCCTCTTTGTTCGTTCACTTTATTTATCAGGTGATCGGTTTCCTAAAGAAGAAGGAGGATTTTATTGGGCAGGTGTTGAAACACTTGGACACGTCGGCTATGATGGATCTGGTGCTGCGTCTCATTAGCAGCGTGGAGCCCGTCTGTCTCAGACAGGAAGTGCTTACTGTGAGTGCACACGACCTAATGATTCATTCGGCCTAATGATGTTGTGTATAAATTAACATTTATTACTGTATTTATTCATCTATGTTAATGTTAGTTAATGAAAATACAGTTATTCATTGTTAGTTCATGCTTATTCACAGTGCATTAACTAATGTTAACAAGCACAACTTTTGATTTGAATAATGCTTTAGTAAATGTAGAAAATGAACATTAACTAAGATTTTTTTCTTAGTTCATGTTAACTAAAGTTGTTAACCAACATTAACTAATGGAAAATTATTCTAAAGCGTTACCTAATAAACTATTTTACACTCTCACAGTTTATTTGATTTGTCTACTAACAATAGGCAGTATTTATCACAGAAACGTTTATTTAATGCTTTCAGCTTATCCCATAAAATAAAATGTGCTGTAATTGTACTGTGGTGAGTTGGAAATGCCGTTAAGCACCATATAGGCTAATGAAGTAGTGTTTTATATCCTAAATAGACCCAATTAAATCATATTTTATTTTTACATTAGCATTCAAAAGTTTGGGGTCTGTAAGATTTTTATTTATTTTTTTATGAAAGAGGACACTTATGCTTACTAAGACTGCATTTATTTGATCAGAAATGACCGTAAAAAAGTAATATTGTGAAATATTACAATCTAAAATAACTATTTTATATTTTAATATATTTAAAAAATTAATTATTCCGTGATGCAAAGCTGTATTTTTATCATCATTCCTCCAGTCTTCAATGTCACATGATCCTTCAGAAATCATTCTAATGTGCAGATTGGATGCTCAAGGAACATTTATTATTATTATGAATGTTGAAGACAAAAATTATCTTATTTTTGTGGAAATTGATACATTTTATTTTTCTGGACTCTTTGATGTATAGAAAGTTCAGAATAATAGCATTCATTTGAAACCAAAATCTTTTGTAACATTGTAAGTATCTCTGTCACTTTCAGTCATTTTAATTCTTAAGTATAAAAAAAACTATAATATTTTATATTGATATAGATTTTTTCATTTCTTAGAAATCTGTATATCTGAATATAAATATATTATCATATATAATATAATTATATAATATAAATATTTTTGTTGAATTTATATTTAAAGTGTTTGAAGAGGAAAAACTAAATCTGTAGTTGTTAGTCTTAGAATCTTTTAGAATGCCTTCATCTATTTTAATGTGACCTTCATAAGGCAAAAAAACTAAAACAAAAAAACATTTAGATTAAATAAAAAAACAACCCTAAAACATCAGTGTTCAAAGCTGAAGTAACAGCTGTGTTTGTGTGTGTATTGATATTTTCAGTGGCTGAATGAAGAGAGGCTGATCCAGAGACTCATTGAGCTGATTCACCCTCACAGTGACAGTGAGGTCAGTCACTACCGTTTCACATTGTCTGCAGAACAAACACACAAACTTTTATACTTGCAGTGAAGCATTTGTTTCAAAGCTCTAACTAGGCATGATGATTAATTATAGTGATTTTTTTTCTTTTGATGTAGGTACTGGAAAAAGCCCCTGTGAAACCAAAACATTTCCATATCACAAATATGTATTAATACATATACAAGAAGAAATATATTCATAAATGTGTTTTTTTGGTGTTCACAGAGGCAGTCAAATGCATCTCAGACACTGTGTGACATCATCCGTCTGGGCAGAGATCAGGCCAGTGTGCTGCAGGAGACGTCAGAGACTGACCCTCTGCTCACTACACTAGAGCTGTGAGTGTGTGTGTGTGTGTGTGTGTGTCAAAACTTCCTCTGCAAACTGTGTTTGGTCACCTTTCATGTCAGCTAGACGGTGTCTTGCTGTCAAAGTAGAAAGTTGTCTTTCAGAATAAGTAGCAATGTGGCCCAGACTTTATCTAGGAATAGTTCAAACTAAAAGTTTATCTGAAAATCACCCTCAGGTCATCCAAGATGTAGATGAGTTTGTTTCTTCATCAGAACAGATTTTGAGAAATGTAGCATTGTATCACTTGCTCACCTATGGTTCCTCTGCAGTGAATGGGTGCCGCCAGAATGAGAGTCCAATCAGCTGATTAAAAACATCTCCTTAATCCACAGATAATCTTCATCTCTTGTCTCATGAAATATCAAAAATCAACAACATAATTGTTTAGGACAGTTTCAATCGTAAACTGTGCTTGTTTTGTGCTTATTTTCCTCCTGATTCAGACGGGATGATGTTTTCACTGAAGAAATCAGGTTTTTTATGAATAGAGCACTTTTAGATTTTTAATGGGAAGTGATGGTTTGAAATTAAAAAACATCTTAATAATGTTTATTACAGACATGCAGCTTTTTACTTCCCAAGATGTTAATTGATGGACTGGAGATGTGTGGATTATTGTGGTGTTTTTATCAGCTGTTTGGATTATTATTCTGATGGCACCCATTTATTGCAGAGGATCCATTGGTGAGCAAGTGATGGAATGTGTTTGTGTTTGTTTGTGTGTGTGTGTGTTTCAGACAGCAGAGCATTGAGGACCTATTGAAGAACATGTTTGAAGGGGAAAAGAGTGAAGTGTGCATTGTCAATGGAACGCAAGTTTTACTCACACTGTTGGAAACTTGTAGACCATGGTGAGTAACACACAAACATATTTCATCACACACACTCGCATTCACTGTTAGTAAAGTGTGTGTGTTTGTATGGAACAGTGTGGAGCAGGTGATTGACCCATGCTCTCAGGGATTGGAAAAGTCTTACACTGTAAACAACAGCATCTTAATGGGCATCCAGACACATCTAAAGCACTTTCACCACCTTCTGTTAAACCCACCCAAGGTTGGTCTGTTCATCCAGTTTTATCACAAGTCAAAAAAACTAAATGAAATCACAGAAAGATGGCACACAGAGGACGTAAATGTGCTTCTGACTCTGTCCTTGTTTAGAAATGTGTGATGCTGACCACGATGGGTATTCTGGAGGAGCCGTTTGGCAGCGCACGACTGCATGGATCCAGACTGATGGCAGCTCTCTTGTACACCAGAGCTCCCAGAATCCACCACGAACTCTGCCAACTGAACATGATCAACCTGCTGCTGGTATTAGTCATCCATAATCTAATCCACAAATGAAATAAAATGTTATTATTATAATTTTTTATTTTTTATTTTACATTTTTATATTTGTCGATAATAACACATATTATGCAGTCAATGTTATTAGAAAAAAAAAATTCTACTGTAAGAAGTTGCTTATTTGATTTGGTTAAATTACACTTTAATTTTTTTGAAAGAAATTAACTATTTTATTCAGCCAATTAACCCTTGTTCAAAAGTGACTATATAAAGACAATTACAATGTTACAAAAGATTTATATTTCAAAGGATCACTGTTCTTTTGAGCTTTCATGTTACGACAGCATTTTAGTGCCACATTGAAAAAATAATAATTCTAAGATTACGAGAATAAAGTCGTAATGTTTCGAGAAGACATTTTTTTTGGAATTTTCACAAAGAAACGGTTTAATTTAATGAATTGTTTCACATAAATACAGCGATCTGATCATTTAAAGAGCTTTGTGTTTCGTTATACGACGTTAAAAGTAGGTCTATCAGAAACACAAATCTTATTTTTGTTGGGTGGCTGGCGCACTACAAATAACGAATGCAATGGAAGATATGAAATATTATTTGCAAGCATACTGTCCCTGCGAGTATGACACATGCCATGATTTCTGATAATAATCCCAATAATAATGCGCAATAAAGGCTATACTCTTAAAATATTATAACTTTAATTTCTACTATTTAAATTCTCAAAACATTTAAACATTATTCTCGTAGTATTTTGACTTTATTCCCGAAGTATTTTGACTTTATTCCCAAAGTATTTTGACTTTATTCCCGAAGTATTTCGACTTTATTCCCGAAGTATTTCGACTTTATTCCCAAAGTATTTCGACTTTATTCCCAAAGTATTTCGACTTTATTCCCGAAGTATTTCGACTTTATTCCCGAAGTATTTCGACTTTATTCCCGAAGTATTTCGACTTTATTCCCGAAGTATTTCGACTTTATTCTCGAAGTATTTTGACTTTATTCTCGAAGTTTTTTCACTTTATTCTCGAAGTATTTTGACCTTTAATCTCATACATTTTTATTTCATTAAATTTTTTTTTCATCGTGGCACTAAAACGGCATCGTATCATGTGACACTGAAGATTGGAATAAAATTCTGCCTGCTGAAAATTCTGTTTTAACATTTTTAAATATATTAAAATAGAAAATAGTTGTTTTAAATTGTAGTAATATTTCACAATAGTGCCGTTTTTTTTTTCAGCCTATGAGAGTTCTTTCAAAAACATTAACATTTTCTTTCTTAATATCTCTCTGTAGGATTTGTTTTTTAAATTTTCTTGGAATAACTTCCTACACATCCAAGTGGAGCATTGTGTGTCTGCCATCCTTAACCAGCCGACAACGAATGGGAAAACACACGACAGTCCAGATCAGATTCAGCTGGAAACACAAGACACACAAAACTCTGACAAATCTGACATGTTCACACACTGTGACCTGATAAAGCATGTAAGTGTGACCTTCACTTATTATATATATTATTCTGTTTGTTCCGGCTATGACAGCATCTTGTGAAATACAGTATGCAGTATGTCTAGGTCATTGTGATATAATTGTCTTTGTGCAGCTACTGAAGGACTGCAGGCTGGTTCAGAGGATTTTGGATGCTTGGGAGGAAAATGACAAAACACAGTAAGGACACATTTAAATACTTTTATTTATTTATTTTTTTTATATATTTGTGAGATGAGGAGTCTGTACGTCAATATGCTGGTTGAGTATTTTTATATTACATTAATGTATGGTTATTAAAAGATCTGTCTGTGTGTGTGTGTGTTATAGAGAAGCTGGAGGCATGAGAAAAGGCTATATGGGTCATCTAACCAGGATTGCCAATACAGTGGTGCAGAATGCAGAGAAAGAACAGGAACAGACCCAAATCTCACAGCTAATAAAAGGTAGCTGACATCCTGAGAGTGATATGGGAATTGTGTGTGGTTAATTGATATATTCTTATACACATTCTTTGTCTTCAAATATTTGGTTATTGTGTGTATGACAGAGCTACCAGAGGACTATAAAGCACGCTGGGAGCAGTTTGTGAATGAAACGCTAACAGAGACTAACAAGAAAAACACAGCCGACCTGGTGAGATTTCACACAAAGACAGAAACATGAAGAATGACACCCCTCGAATCATCTTTAATAAGCATCTTTCTCTTAACTCAGGTGTTCTCAGATTATCAGATCCAGGAGATGTCCGCTAACTTTGTTGATCAGTTTGGACTGACTGATGATGAATTCGGGGAGCATGACGGCAGCATCAGGTGATTCCTGCAGTGCGCTTTAGTTTTCCAGATTGGATTATTAAATTAAAAATATGTAAAAAGGTAGAAACATCTTTACAATATTTTAAAGCAGCATTTTTCTTAAATCTACCTTAATTAGGGGGAAAAAAATACATATCCGGTTACATGATGTCCAGCAGTTTAATTAATTTCATTACATTTTTCATTAAAAAAATTTATTTGATAATTGCTTTTTGTTTCAGGTTTAAATTTATAAAAAGGTTTAGGCTGTGTAGGCTGATTTGGTTCAAAAACATTTTCTGTTATGAAACTATCTCTTCACTTCCTGATTTGGTCATTATTATTGTAATATTATATGCACTTTTACTGTAATGTTTTCTCACTGATCAATGAGACATGAGGTAATCTGACAGCGTTGCATTCAACCCTTCACCAACGCCATCTCTCATCATGGTTAGCATCTGATCTGCTTCTGCGCGTTCATGTGTTTTGGAGGAGGCGTGGCTTTGGAGAGTGATTTGCAGGGAGGGTGGGGTCTTATGCTTTCAAAGCTAGTTTGCTAATTCTAGCCTCTCTGAAATCACCAACCTTGATAAAATAAAGGTTTAAGATTATGTCTGTTGTTCGTGCAGTGCCACGTTCGATCGAATCACGGAGATCAACTTTAACCTCGTTGATAAGAGGGTGAGTATTACTTAATGCCAATTCTCTATTATTTGTTCTTTTATTATTTGTACGTTTTGTTAGATTCTAATATCACAATTTCCATGTCTTTGTGTTTTCTTCTCGTTTATGCTCTTATAGCTACCTTTCTCATTTTTTTTTTATTCTTTTTTTTTTATAATTATAAATCTCTTCTCGTTTTTCTCCCCTCTCAGGTGAGCTCTGCCATCTTTGAGACTCACACGAAGGAGCGAATCCGACCGTTTGATGATGCTGAAGAGGAGGAAGATATTTGGGAGGATAAAGAAATCAACTATGCAACACAAGTGAAGGCCAGAAGCAGGTTCATAAAACACACACACACACACTCGCATTCACACACTAAACAGCCATTGCTCTGACTGCTGTTTGTCTTGGGTAGATTTGGATTGGTGACAAACGCTCAGAAGAATGAGGCGGATAGTGGCTCTCAGAGATGTCTGGGGTCACCTGACATGGAGTGGTTTCCGGAGACCAAACAAACTCCAGAAAAGACCAAGAACCAGGACACGGACAAGCAGTCCAGTGATCCGCAGAGTATGCTCACAGCTCACACAAACTAGATCTAGAAATCTTCACCTGATCCAATAAAAATTCACTGGAAAAATTATCATCACCAATCAGGTCCTGGATGGATAGCGAGTTTTGAAGACGACTTCAGCTGTCGGGATTTCACGAGTATCGCCATGGATACAGGCTCCAGCGTGTGGGGGAGCTCTGTCGCCCAGCTCAGTGAGACGGAGGAGAAGGGATGGGCGACTTTCACGGACTTCCAGCCCTTCTGCTGGTGAGGGAGAGACTGTGTTTGAGTTGGTATTGTGTACTCATGTGGAGACTGTGCTAAACACACTCATGTTCTGCAGTTCAGATGCAGGACCCAGATGCAGTTCACCCGTGAGCTCGGAAAATCCAAACAAACAGAGCCAAAATGAAGAAGGTAAGTGGCTTAATTAAGTACATTCATTAATTTTTTTATACTTATACTAATGAAAAACAAATACCTAGTTTTGTGTAATGTTTTTTCATAAATAAAAATGTTGACTTAACACTGTAAACTGCTACCAAACTTTTATAAGCTTCTTGCATTCTTACATAAAAACAATTTTTTAATTTTAGACTAACAAAATTTAGGAGTACATTTATTCAGTTGGCAGGCGCTTTTATCTGTCTGTCAGGCAGTTTGAGATCCGAGCAGGTACCGTTGAATCATCTAGTTGAAGTGAGAGGTAGAGCTGCGTGTCATTAGCATAGCAATGATCGGACAAACCATGTGCCTGAATGACGGGGTCCCAGTGATGTAGTGTATAAAGAAAACAGGAGGGGCCCAAGAACTGAACCCTGAGGAACCCCAGTGACCAGTTGACAAAGATCTTATCTGTGATACAAATGCGTGTAAAGATGATGTAGAGTTGGTTACCTGATTTATGGGTACCTGTGGCGTTGAGCTACCGAAGAACGAAAGAGTCTAGGAGGGAGCGTGGATGTCAGCAGAAAGTGGGTTCTCAAGGTGGTCACCAAAAAGTACTAGAGGGCTGCAGTCCTTAAGGAGTGAGTGCAGAAGCATATCCAGTTCTTCTGGAGGGCGATAAATAACTACAGTGTGGATTTTTTCACTGTGTGTGTGACTGTAATGGCATGAAATTCAAAGGAAGTACTATTAAAGTTAAAAGAGCAGGTGAGGTATTTTTCTTTTTGGAAAAAGAAATGGTTGCAACAGTAGAAGTGTGGATAGGGCACAGGTTAGCATTATTGTGCTGTGTCCTGCGTGTTGTGAAAGAGTGTTTCACTTGAGAGACAAGAGGAACAGGAGTAATACTTTACATCAGTGGTTCCCAACCTTTTTCAACTCGCGGCCCACACAACCAAACACATATGTTTGCGCGGCCCACTTCAAAAAAATTAACTTACCCCGCTATTGTTGGGTTAATAACTTAGTACTCAGAAGCTAGATTTTAAACTATATTTATTGAATAAACTAGGGCTGTGCGATATGGACAAAAAAAAAAAAAAAACTATCGCGATTTTTTTAATCAATTTTGCAATTGTGCTTTTACAGTCATAAATGCATTCAGGATTAATTTGAAACATATTTCCAAAAGAAAACCAATCAGAGCTTTATCTAAAAGTTGTAACATCTCTAGAACAGACATAAGTCAAAATTATCACTATAGTGAAGATGTAAAAAAAATGTATAGACTTGTGGCAAAAAAAAAAAACATGTATACAGGGACTTTTTTTTCTTTTTTGCCATGCATTGTTCATAGAGCTCATTAATTGTAGCGGTGCCTCAGGTGTTTGCAGTGTGTATACAGTATGTGTATGCGGTCAGCAGTGAGAGCGCATAAATATAACGCGAAAGCACATTAAAATAATGCACGAGTGCGAATCTCTCTGTTCGCACGCAGATTTCCTTTGCTCTGTCACAAAACCAGTCGTGCTTGCTCAGAAACACGCTGCTTTTCGAGGAGAGAGTGTGCACACTTAAAACGTGTCTCCTCACTTAAACTGCATCCTGTTCACTAACAAATTCACTCTATGCTCATGTGTTAGACATGAATTATTTTCGCACGTTTTTATTTCTAGCCTTTTACCGCAGTGAGAACGCTCTGATCCGTCAACATTGGCTCAGAAAAAAGGCGCATCACAGACAGTGTGTGAACCTGGAGTTAGGCATATGCGCACGCTCAAATCGTGATTTTAGGACGTTTTCTTTTAATCGCACAGCCCTAGAATGGACTGGAAATGAACAGAAAATAATTGGCGGCCCACCTGCAATACCACTGCTTTACATATCATATTTATGGTAATTTTGATTGTTGTTTGTTCTAAATGATGGTACATTAACATCAAGCCATGTGTCATGTGTAAGTTAAAGGCTCATCGACGTGTGTGTGGAGTGTGTGTGGGGCAAGGAAGGCCCCGCTGGTGGCGTCCGACAG
Organism: Carassius gibelio; assembly: GCF_023724105.1. Taxonomy (NCBI): domain Eukaryota; kingdom Metazoa; phylum Chordata; class Actinopteri; order Cypriniformes; family Cyprinidae; genus Carassius; species Carassius gibelio. Next base: position 3,925,166 of record NC_068388.1, on the reverse strand, counting down.
CAGCTCTAGCGGGTCAGACAGTGAGGAAGAGGAGGACAAAACCAACATCATCACAGAGAGCGTCGCCACGGCCAATGCCAAGGAAAGCGTTAAACTCGGTGTAGATGAAAAAAATGAGAAAGCATTCTTCATCAGGTAAAAAAACATCTTGTACACATTATTGCGTTACATCTAAGCATTATTAAATTGTTTGCAGACAGCTGTTAAGATTTGGCATATCTGCTCAAGAAGTCTCAGAGAGTCTAATGTATCAAAAAGTGCACAGTTATGTTCCTTCCACTGTCTTTCAGTGACACTAATGCCAGAGGAACAGGTGGCAAGCTGACAGGAACCATCACTGGTACTCCGTCGCCCAAGGAGCAGAAGTGAGTTTTTCCATAGGAAATTACTGGTCATGTATGTGGTTAAAGTCTCTAAATGCAGCTCTGTCTTGTTCTACAGGGGCGACTCCAGTACTAACGGCCCAGTGTAAGAGCGTTTCACTCACCACTCGCCTCCATCCCCATGACACTTGTTACTCCACACAGGAAATGTTAAAAGCCGTGGCTTCCCTGTTTTCAAACATGTTTCCTCTCCCTCTGGTATTCACTGTTTCTATCCATCTGCTGTGTAGTTACGCAGGTTTTTTTGGTTTGAGCATGAGCGGTACTCTAGATGACCTCTTTCTTTCCTAATGAAGACATCTTCACTGTTAGGAACACTGACCTTTGAACCCTGTGAGATCGGCCCCACTACAGTCTGTGTGTGTGTTTTTTGAGCGTTGTGGAACTAAAATATAATGCACATCCACGGATTAATTTTCATGTATGCGTAAATATGCTCAGTACATCGACAGGCGTGATTTATAGTGTTCTTTTTGAGTATTTTCCAGAGATCAAGTCTGTGTGTGAGAGCGAGTGTGTGTGTGTGTGTGTGTGTGTGTGTGTGTGTGTGTTCTGTCCTGATCTATATCTCTGTTTTCTGTAGCACTTTGGCCCAGTACTGATTTGATTTCAGTGCTGATTTGTTTGCACTTTTGTTTCCACAGCATTTATGTTTTCAGCTCCACCCACCATCCACACAAACACACATTTATGAGCAAAACTAATTGGGAGCAGGTGGCAATAATTTTGTTTTGTTGAAGGCTGTTTTTATATGAAAGTATGGAAGCTTGTTTCCACTCCAGGATACAGAAAAATAAAGGTAATTGCAAATTTCTATCTCACTATTCTGACTTTTTTTCCTCAGAATAAAAAAAAAGTAGTCAGAAATGTGAGATAAAAATTTTCAATAAAATTGTTAGATGTAAAAAATGTCAAGTTTATAATTGTGTAGTGTAAACTTTCAGTTCTGAGGAAAAATGTCAGAAATGTGTGAAAAAGGTAACCTTAATTATTATTATTATTTTTTTTTTGGCTGATTCTACAAGCTTCATATAAAAGGAATAGCTCAACCAGAAGTAAAAATAAACTCAGTCGTGTTATCCCATGACTTTCTTCTGAAGAACACAAAAGATATTTCAAATAATGTCAGTGCATGCTAATTTTATACTGTCAAATTCCTATAAGGACCAAAAAGAACCATCAAATTTGGCATTATGACAAAAAATTGACTGAAATATTGTGGAACAATTGGTCAAAAAATTTCCTCCAGCATATTTTAAAAATCTAATTTGCATTTATTCAGACTTGCTCCATCCCAATTGGTCAAAAGAAACATTGACATAATTTGCTTAAAACCTGGTGTGCTGGTATCAGAAGACTTGAAATATAGTGCACAAGACGTATGCACGTCGTTATGTCTTGTTTATGTTCCAGGAATGAAAAAGTCTTACAAGATTTGAACGACATGATGAGGGTGAGTAAATCAATGAGCAGTGACTATTCCTTCGAACATGTTTGTGTAAGGCCGTTTGAATATTGTGTATGTGGTTGGTATCAGAACGAACTCAGGTGAATCTGTTGTGTATCAGATCGAGTCTGTGTGCAAAAGTAGATCGGGTGCGTTTGCCTTGAAATAGTAGAGTGTTAAACATGTGCACACATCTTTAATAACATCTTCCTATATCACAGTCACGTCTTAGTAATAATTGTAGATGTGTGTTCTCTACAATATGTACACTTTATTTAAATATTTTGAATTACTAGCGAAACACTAGAAAGCTGCTGTGTGCATTTCAATCTAGAGAGATAGCAATAATGGTATGAATAATTTCTTTGGTTTTCATTTTTTTAAGTAATGTAGCTTTGACATAGGCACACACACTGTTTGTGAAAGGGACTGTGTGAATGTTGAAGAAGCTCTGTGTTTTCAGTTTGCTTTTGCACTTTTAAAAACTTGATTTTGATACCAAATGCAATGGGATGTTAGTGGCGTTACGACGATGAAAACTAAAACCCTCGGGTCTGTGTGAATTTGAGTTTACAAGCTGTTTGTTGTGTTGCAGATGTTTGCATGTGCAAGTGTGTTTGTGTTATAAGAGCGAGACCCAAAAGAAATGTCGGCCGATCGGTAACTTACCAGGCTCTGCGCTTGAATGTTAGTCTTATGTTTATTTTTATTTTCTTATTACCATTTTATTTTTTTGCCAAATATTTTCTTTTAGTATGTTCCTCAAGTGATAGAGCATTGTGTTATCAACGCAAAAGGTTGTGGGTTTGATTCCCAGGGAGCTCGTTAGGTAAAAAATGTTAGCCTGAATGCACTGTAAGTCGCTTTGGATAAAAGCGTCTGCTAAATGCATAAATTTAATTTAATATTCTGTCTTTCTCCCATTATGGATAACCGGGTTCTGTTCTCTCCTCAATAATTAATTCTCAAATCGTTACTTCATTCATCGATGTGGTTCGATTGAATTCAGCACCTCTATACTGCCTCTTGGCTGTGGAATAGCAGTGAGTGATAAAGGTATGACACTAATCCCCCTTTATCTTGTCTTCCGCATACACTTGCGCTCTTTATTAACCACTTTTCTGAGTGTCATCTGGTCCAAACACTTGTCATTTGTTTATACATTTGCACGACATGAACACGATGGGAATTAAATTTTGTGATGTAAGAATTATGCTAATGTAATACTACATTTGGTAATTCTAATTGACACATTCTTTCAATCAGAGTTTCACATCTTTTTCTTCTTCCTACATACCACATCAAATTTTGATAGCTAAATAAATAAGTACAGGTAAATGAATAAACGGATGCATCAGAACCTGCAATGTGCAATTCATGTTTCTTTTCTTTTTAGCTCTTGTATGTGTTCATGTAACCAAAAACACAAATGCATACTGTAGATTATGAACTGGTACTGATATTTTGTGGTATGAACTGCCTTGAGCATCTGTCCATGGTGTGAAACTTGAACACTGGTCTTTTGTCATTTAGTCAAATGCCTTTTTAATGTAAACTGATGCTGGTGGTTTTTTCTTTCAACCATTTTTTTTTTAGTTTTTTTTTTATAATGCGATACTGTGCTACATGTCATCTGTTGTCTGAGTAAGGCTTTAAAATCAGATATCAAACAAATAAATATTTAAAATGGGTTTGTGTGTTAAATGCCTTTTTTTTTCTTCATTTAAAACATATGCACATGCATAACGTTTCTGAACGTTTAATTCTGAACGTTAAAACATTGGCAATGTATATTTCATCTAGCTTGAAAGCACTTCGCAAAAATGGGGATTGCAGATGATGAATATAGTTTACATTAAGTAATGAAAATCAAACCGTTTTTAAAGTCAATAGTATGATGATAATTGGGTAATGAAAGGTACAGTAACACAATAAGGTCACTTTAGATTACATTATTTACTTCATTAACATTAACAATGAGCAATCTATTTTTTTTTAGTGCTCATTAATATTTGTTAATGATCGTTAACTGCTCATTGTTAGGAAATGTTAACTCAATAACAATAAATAATGTTAGCAGCAGGTACAACTTGATTTTAATTAGTGAATGTTGAACTTAAAATTAACTAATATTTATACATGCTTTAGAAGTATTTTTTATTGTTCATGTTAACAAATTTTTCACTTTATTACTTTAAATTATATAAGTCTGCACTATGTCACACTTGGCAATAAACCACTGAACTAATGCAGTTAATGGGGAAAAATTATTATAAACCTGCCAAAAATAAAACTTAATGTGCTTTACATGTGTTCAAATAGGGATACGTTCACGATGTCAATATATTTTGGCAATTTGAGGCTTAAAGTTTACATATTTCATACACATTGATCATTCAAAGTGTTTTACATAAGTTGGAAAAATAAAACCTAAAACCTAAAAAAAAAAATAATAATTTACGCATAAGGAATAAATGATAAAATGTTTAATAAATGTTCTAAATTCAAGAACTGTACTTGTTCTTCTGTAAATGTTCTTCTATTCAAGAACTGTACTTATCCAGAGTGAGAAAAATGGCTGTCAAAATCACTCTGGACCCCTCACATCCAGCACACTCCCTCTTTGAACTGTTGCCATCTGGTCGACGCTACAGAGCACTGAGCACTAAAACGACCAGACACAGGACCAGTTTCTTCCCTCAGGCAATCCATCTTATGAACAGCTGATAATAACGGCGAACACACTACACTTTATATTTATATACACATACACTTTATTTATCTAACACACATACTTAGTATACACTTAAATTTTGCACATAATATATATGTACATACATAACTGCATTTTGTAATATACCTGCCTACAATTGTCAATTTGTATAATGTCATTCACTGTCTACATATTTGTATTTTTTATTCTTTTATTATGTGTTTTATGTTCTGTCGCTGTCATTCTGTTGTACTGCGGAGCTTCTGTCACGAAAACAAATTCCTCGTATGTGTAAACATACCTGGCAATAAAGCTCATTCTGATTCTAATTCTGATTCTAAACATTATCTCAATCATTATAAAATCTAATATTAATTACTGACAAAGTTACATTGAAGTGTTAAAGTAAGTCCACTTTTTCATTGCAAAACAATAACATCTGAATATCAGCCTGTAAATGTGTGCATCATTTCAAACAATTCGGTGCCTGATTAATTTAATGCAAAATTTATATTCTGAAAAAAATGATCACTTATTTTAAAATGTAGTTGGTTTTACATTGGTAACACTGTACAATAAGGTCTTATATATTAAATGGATAGTTCACCAAAATATCCTTTCATTAATAACTCACTCACCCTCATGTCATTCCAAACACATAAGACCTTCGCTCATCTTCAGAACACAAATTAAGATATTTTTAATGATATACGAGAGCTTTTTGACCCTCCATAGACAGCAAGGGAACTGCCGCTTTCAAGGCCCAGAAGGGTAGTAAAGACATCATTAAAATAGTCCGTGTGACATCATTGGTTCAACCTTAATATTATAAAGCGAGATTCCTTTTTGTAAAAAAGAAACCAAAATGAATGACTTTATTCAAAGATTTAATACGAGTTGCAATCTTTTGGTACACCATATCTGATGTTTTGCCTTGTGTCATCATGAACCTGAAACCAAAGGAATGAAACGAAAATTCCATGACTGCACTGAAAGTGAAAGTTCCCCTGGAGGCACAAGAGGGCGGTGCCTCGGGTGAGAGGAGGAGGGGCATCTAATGGAAGGGGCGTGGCTTGTACAGTGCGTGTAAGAGAGTAAATATTTTTCACTACTGGTGGAACCTGTCCGTCTACTTCACCAGAGACACACGGAGACTCAGCCTGAAGTGCAAGACACACAAAGAACAGCGGAGAGAACAAACACACATTTACCAGAAACCAGAAAGAATGCTGGACAGAGCGACAGTCTGGACGTAGACCACCGGACTGGACATCAAGTAGATGAAGGCAACACACGGTGTGTTTGTTTACTTGACAGGTGCATCAGTGTGTTTGAGTTTGAATGAGGCGTGTGTGTTTCTGAGTACCTTTAATGGGTAGAAGCATCCTGGATATGGGGGGATGTCAGAGTTACAGCAGCTCTGATGAAGAGGATGTCAGCGCTCTGAAGGCAAACTACACCAATGTCAGCCTATTCAGATTGTGAGTATATACTTCACCCACACACACTAGATAGGAGGTAAAATAAGGAATGCACACATCACACATATGTCAGCTGAAGAGATAAGCGCCAGCATATCTTCAGAGGGAGAGAATGTGTGTGAGTATATCTGTAGTTTCAGTTGTGCATCATGTTGGAAAAAACTTACATGTGTGTTTGTGTGTAAAAACATTGACCCTCTTCACAAGGATTTAAGACTGGCTGCCGCGGGGTGTATTTACATACTGCACACCTGTGCATAAGTGCAACTGGTCATTTTGGTGAAAAAATGCATTGCTTGATTAGAAAATGTTGTTAAAAATTTTGTCTGAAACCAACACTTTATCCTTCACATAAGCATTAAACACATGAAACAGCCATTTAAAACAAGTACAGTGGTAAAGTGGTGGTAATACTAATAGGTGTATATACTATTTCCATATGCAATAGTTACATTGTACCCCAAGGTACTTGCATACCATGATGACCAAAATACACGCAGAAAAACAGGGTACTATATGTGTATTACCACTAGACTTTTGTAGGGCAGCCTCTTCAAAATGAGAAATACATTCTTATGTTTGTTAATATGTTAAACTGCTGTATCTAACATGTGACCTTTAATAGAATCTAACCTCACATCAAGGAAATACTAAAAATAACTATTCAAATTGGTTTTTCCACTCATGTACACTTTTCACCTAAACTAAAATAAACACAAAACTTACATATTATTTATGATTATAGCCATAATATGTACATTAAACATGAAACAAAAGTTATGCAAGTCTATTATTAAATAATAATGATAAATATTTTTAATTCATTATAGACATTCATTAATAATAGTCCAACTGATAAAATGGGAAAATATAAAATATGGAAGCCAACATCAAGTAAATTTATATATGTCCCAGGTACATACGCTATTGATTTCTAATGCTCATTAACGCTGGATTCATTTGATCAAAAATACAGGAAAATTTTTCTATTTTAATATACTTTAAAATCAATTTTATTTCTGTGATACAAAGCTGAATTTCCAGCATCATTACTCCAGTCTTCAGTGTCACATGATCTTCAGAAATCATTTTAATATGCAGATTTTTTTTTAAATCATTGCTGGAAACCGTTGTGCTGCTTAATATTTTTTTGGAACCTTTGATACTTTTTTCAGGATTCTTTGATGAATAAAAAGTTAAAATTTATTATTATTTTTTTTTTAAGAAATGTAAAATTTTATTCAGGAAGGATGTGTTAAATGTTTAAGAAGTGATAGCAAATATTTATATTATTAGAAAATATTTATATTTTGAATAAATGCTGTTCTTTTTAACTTTTTATTCAAAGATTCCTGAAAAAAAGTATTCCAGTTTCCACCCAAAATTTTAGCAGCACAACTGTTGCCAGCATTGATATTTCTAATAATAAATCCATATATTAGAATGATTTCTTGAGGATCATGTGACACTTTACATTGGAGTAATGGATGATGGAAATTCAGCTTTGCTTAACAGAAATAAATTATATTTTAAAGGATATTAAAATAGAAAGCATTATTTTTTAATTGTAATAACAGTTTGCATGATTACTGTTATTTTCTGTATTTTTGATCGAATAAATGCAGTTGATGAGTGTAAGAGACTTCTTTAAAAAAAACAATACAAGTTTTACTGATCCCAAAAAAAAAAAAATATATATATATATATATATATATATATATATATATATATATATATCTGCAAATCTATCACACTTATTTTCTGCAATGCTTTGAATAAAAAGTACATGTAATAAATAAATATTACACACAACGAGCTCTGTCAGGCCAACCTGTGTGTGGTTTTTCTCATTTGCATGAATGAAAATGATTAGCGCTGTCTACAGTAGAAAGCAGCACTCTTTCCAGTGAGAATGTGCTAATTGCTCACTAACGCTGTCGGAAAACATGAACAAGTGAACACAACTCCTTTCAGTACATACAGTAATCGACCAGCCCCATGTGCACACATGACAACTAAACTACATCCCTGTGTGTCCTTGTGTAACGTCACTCTGTGTGTATTCACAAACTGTTTGTTATTTGCACACCAGCTTAACCATTTAAACACAAATTAACTAGCAGACAAGCTCACTGCAAAAGAATTTCCCATCACAAAACCAGCCAGGCATTTATATATCAGCACATTTCTGCATTTCTCCTCTTCTCTATCTTGCTTCCTAATCTAGTTGGCAAATAAAGCTGTAAAAATTGCTTTTGTTCCTCTTTTGTAAGTCACTTTGAATAAAAGCATCTAGTAAATGCTTAAATGTTTAAAATGACTCTGTTTGACACTCCATTCCTGGTCATACTGTGCACAATTCACTAGTGAATTATATATATATATATATATATATATATATATATATAATTCACTAGTGAATTGTGCACAGTATGACCAGGAATATATATATATATATAAAGAGTTTTTATCAAAATGTAATAAATCGCTCTGCTGTGAATTCTCACCGAATGTTCTTTTGACAGAAAGAATAAAAGTCTACATTTAGTCCCATCTGCTGAGGTCAGACCTTACCTGAAAGATCACTTCCTGTCCAGACGCATCACTGATCTCGACCTTTTGACCCTCTCTGCCCTTCCACACGGCCTCGACCAGCAGGAGTGGATAGCAACTAACAGTGAGTGTCCAAAATCACAAACAAAATATAAAAAATGACTGCCAGAAAAAAAAAAAAAAAATTCATAAACAATACTAACCCTAACCTAAATCCTACAACTACAGTTTTTATTTTAAAACTAATTAATACATAAATTAAATATATATATATTTGTAAAAAAATTTGGGGAAAAAGTGTTTAGTGTTATATATATATATGTGTGTGTGTGTGTGTAAATTCAATACACACACTAGTCAGAAAGCACCTAATGCCATTTACAGTTAAACAGATGATGATACACTCAAAAGTGGTTGAGACAATACACTAGCGATAGAAAATGTCAGATATTTCATAACATATTATTAATGTTCAGTAACACATAAAGGAATGATGGGAATGTGTTGGGCTTATCTAGACATTTGAATAAAGGCTTGTCTGTAGCTTAATGTATTCTGACGTGAGATCACCCACTTAGAATATATATATATATTTATATAAAAGAAAACAATGCAAAATAAAAAATAGCATGTACCAATAAACATCAGATAGTTTGGCAGTGGCCTGTGGGTTTGTTAGGCTCTGTGTGTGTCATGTGTGTTAACTCATCTTACCGTCTCTTCCAGCGGTGTCATTTTTCCAGCACACTACCCTCTTCTTCAGCGCTCTGTCTGATTGTTGCTCAATTACAACGTGTCCGGCAGCCAAAAGCTCAGGAAACCTGTGAGCAGAACAAACACACTTCATTACAGCTAGTTAACTTATTTCACAGCTTGAAAAAATGCATAAAATGAGATGTATGTATGCCTTACAAAATATTGCCAAAGCAACAGTTTATCATATTTACGAGACAAAATGATAACAGTTTTACAGTAGTAGCTCTGCAGTCACTATGGTACTTTGATGGAAGCTCCACGGTAAAACCAAGACAGGATTTAACAAACTACAATAAAACATTTTATGAAACACTGAAGGTGAAATTTGAAACCTGTGAACACACACACACACACACACACACATATATATATATATAGTAAATTAATAGTATATAACATATATATTGAATCGTAAATCAATGTATATTTTTCCTATTATAATAATAAACTATGATTTTATATAACAATGTATCTGCAATTGTTATATATAATTTTTATTTGCATTATTCTGGTTATCACTGGTTTATTTTAATATGATTCATCAAGCATGCATGCAGATAACAACACCCAATTAAATTATTTACAAGAAAAAACCCTAAACAACCCTTATATAAAAGTAGCTTTGTTGTCCCAAACAACAGCAGTGACTGCAAAAACACCAGGAACTGTGTAACTGATTAATGCTGAAGCATCATTATAATAAATCTAAATGTGAATCACATCTGGTCATTTCATTATACATTACTGTAAACATTGAAAATATGTTATAGTGCATGATTACAATTGCAATATTTCGTAAGGGATACTAATGAATTGTTTGGTTGTGTTCAGTTTGTATGAATGGACGGACGATCAGGGGAAGAAACTGAAGTGTTCAGCTCCGATCTACATCGACTACGCCTTGTCCTACATCCAGGAGATACTCACAGATGAGCGTGTGTTTCCTACCAAGAGCGGTATGAAGTTCTCACCATAGCTTTAACCATGTGAGCTCCAAATGATCTGAACTATATATATGTGTGTGTTTAGGGTCATCGTTCCCTTCTGGATTCATGTTCCTGATTCAGAAGATCTTTTTGATGCTCTTCCGTACGTTGGCTCACCTGTTCAGCATCCACTACCAAGAAGCCATCGCTGTGGAGATACACCCGCACCTCAACACACTCTTCACACACTTCATCACCTTCAGCCACACATTCAGACTGCTGGAGCCCTCAGAGACGGCGCCGATCGACGAGCTCATCGCAGTGCTCACATGCTGACACACACACACACACAAGAAATATACGTGTGAGCCCTGTGAATCAGAAAATTCACAAATGGGACACTCTATAGCTTTTGCACCTAATGGACACGTATAAGTGAAGACCACAAGACTGTAAGTCCACACGTCCAAATCAAGTGCTCTGTTTAGGACAGTTCCTTTTTTGATCTTACATGAAGAATCCCTTTGATGTTTTGTCCCAGTAGAACTAGAGTGTGTCAATCAACTTCAGACTGAGCTCTGATTGGACAGTGCAGCAAGCCCCGCCTATGAGTAGTTTTTTAGTGCCAAGTGTGAACAGTGGCCAATTTTATTTTGCCAAGATTCAATTCTTAGGAATCTGGGAGCACTGGGAACTGCAAATTATGACCAAACTATTGCCAATTTGTGTTGTTGTCTGCCACAACCAATGAAAAAAAAAAAAAAGATACACTGTCATTTAAAACTTTAAGCTCACTTTTTTTGCTGAAAGAAATTATTACTTCTGTTCATCAAGGATGCATTAAATTGATCAAAAGTGATTCGGTTACAGTAAATAAATTTGTGTTACAAATACATTTATAATGTTACAAAATATTTAGGTTTAAAAATTGATTGATGTGGGGGGGGGGTATCAGGTTTTAAACATTAAGCAACACAACGGTTTTCAACATTAATAATGACTGGAGTGAAGGCTTCTGAAATATGACAGGAATTAAATTGTAATAATATTACTCTTTTCATTTATTTTTGATCAAATAAATGCAGCTCTATTTAAATCAAAATGTCCTGATTGGACTCGCATCCCGTCGCATCTTTTTAGGAAAGATAAGGAAAGAGA